>NC_071092.1:19833970-20108970 GCF_027358695.1 Spea bombifrons | reverse complement strand
TCAGGAGATGAATCAGGATTTTCTTTTGCAGCTTGCCTGGAGATATAATATAGACCACCTTTCTTCCAGCTCAACAAATCCAGAGGGGTTCAGTTTTGAAGTGCCCATATGTTTCCTTATAAGTGATAGTCCCCTCCCCTCAATATGGTCACATGACCAAAATACAGCAATAAAATGGAATCCATCTTAATATGGTCTCATGACCAAAATACACCAATAAGATAGAATCTCCATCCTAATATGGTAACATGACCAAAACACAGCAATAAGATGGAATCTCCATCTTTCAATAAAATCACATGACAATAACAATTTATAGATATACAAAACATAAATACATTTTCTGTGGTAGTAACGTCTCGCCTCCACAAGGGAGGTGAATGAGGTCACCCTCCCACCCGTCCCACGGACCCTAAGCATCCAAAAAAGGAAGGAATCGCCAATCAGAAGATATGGGTGAACGATTTGAATAAATAAAAAATCCAAATACAATGAAAGATTATCCAGAATATAAAAATAGTACAGATAAAAAAAAATTATAATAAAATGATTTAAAATTGAAAACACAACTATTATCTTTATTACTATTATTATTTATTGTTTTATATAGTGCCATCAAATTCCAGAGCGGTTGATCCTCAAAAAAGGGAAAAAATACTATTGTCAATATGAGACATTTTAAAATATTTTTTTTAAAAAAGAAGTATCTATTAATCCCACCACCAGCAAACAATAGCTATGTGGTTTACATAAATGCCAAAATATCCAGGTCGGTGTTGAGCCCTCCTTTTTCATGTGATTTGAATTTAAAAATCTATTCGCTCTCTTTTAGATAGTGATTGAACATTGTCACCAATGGGGTGTGACCATGTCAATCCCAATTACAATAAATGACTTGAAGGAAAAATGCTGGCAACCATTGCAATGATTTGGAATACTATGTTTTTTACTGTTATTTCTGATACCACCTATATGTTTCAACGCTCTTACTTTGGGTGCCCGTGTTGTCCTCCCAGTATATTTGGCCCCGTACTTGCATTGTAACAGATATATTACATTCATGTGGTGCCTGTCTTTACAAATGTAAAGTTTACAGGTTTTTTTTTGGCGAAAATTTACAGGATTTGCAGAGTTTACATTTAACACACTTGCTATATCCTGTACCTCTATTGCTAAGAAAGCTTAATATCGATGTTGCATTATCATTATTTGGAAGTACACTGGGAGCCAATATTTGTTTTAGATTATCTGATTATTTTTTTATAAATTAATTGGGCATGAGCCGGTATATATATTTTCCCAAAACCTCATCTCTTTTGAGATAGGCCAGCATTTCTCTAGTGCGCATTTAATTTAAGGTGTTTTGTTGTTATATTTAGTCAAAAATGAAAAATCTCTCTGTTTTTTTTCAGTTTACTTGACAAAAAATCATCCCTTTTCATTGCATGGACTTGTTCGAAACTTTCTTTTAGTAGGTCTTGCAGGTAGTTACGTTCCAGAAATTTATCTGTGAGAACCTCACTTTGTTTCTGGAAATCTATATCCCCAGTACAATTACGGCGCTTACACATCAGTTGGCCCTTGGGGATGTTGTGGAGCCACATAGGATGGTGACAACTGGAAAACTCAATAAACCTATTACCATCTGTGGGCTTAAAAAACATGCATGAATTTATATTGCCATTTTCTATAAATAAAGTGAGATCTAAAAAATCAATCTGTGTAGAGTGAATTTGAGAAGTGAAGTGTAAACCATATTAGTTCTGGCTAATAAAAGTGATGAATTGTTCTAATTTATCTTGTGTGCCATTCCATATAATTAACACATCATAAATGTAGTAGCGCAAGAGCACCAGGTTTGCACTGAATGGGTTGTTATGTCAGATGGAATTGGTTTCCCAATCCGCCACAAAAACGTTGGCGTAACTAGGTGCAAACCTAGTGCCCATAGCCGTCCTGCACACCTGTAAATAAAAAGTGTCTTCAAACCGAAAATAATTATGTGTTAAAATAAAGTTAATACAATCCAAAATAAATTGTGCTTGTAAAGGTGCCATATTTGAATCCGTATCCAGTTGGTTTTTAACTGCCTTAATCCCTTTGTGATGTGCTATCACAGTGTATAATGAGGTCACATCCACCGTGGCCCACAACATCCCCTCTGACCACTGAATTTCTTTCAGGCCATTAAGAATGTGGCCTGTATCACGTATATAGGAAGGTGCCTTAGAAACGTATCTCTGTAGAAAAGAATCTACATACTCCAAAGTGTTACAAGTGAGAGACCCTATTCCACTTATGATGGGTCTGCCGAGAGGCCTTTCAAGACACTTGTGCACCTTTGGCAGAAAATAAAATGTTGCCAATTTTGGGGTTTTAAGATTTAAATAATTGTATTTTCCAGGGGATACGATCTTATCTTCATTTCCTCTCTTAAGTAAACAATTTAGCTCACATCTAAATCCCAAAGAAGGATCTTTTCTCAATTTCTTATATGTAACAGAATCACCAAGGATTCTATTGGATTCGTCTAGGTAGTACGCCTGGCTCATTATTACCACCCCCTTCCTTTTGTCAGCACTCTACACCACTAAATCTTTTTTATTTTTTAAAGTTTTAAAAGCCTGCTGTTCATTCTTAGATAAGTTAAACATGTCTGAAGTTTGCCAATGAACATCTGAATGATTCACAGGAGAACTGGGTGAAAGTGTTGTGGTCAGATGAGACCACAGTCAAGCTATTTGGCATCAACTCAACCCGCCGTGTTTGGAGGAGGAGCAATACTGCCTATTACACCAAGAACGCCCTCCCCACATCAAACATGGAGGTGGAAACATTATGCTTTGGGGGTGCTTTTCTGCTAAGGGGACAAGACAACTATACCGCATTAAAGGGACAATGGATGGGGGCCATGTACCGTCAAATCTTGGGTCAGAACCTCCTTCCCCAGCCAGGGCATTAAAAATGGGTCGTGGATGGGTATTCCAGCATGACAATGACCCAACACACATGGCCAAGGCAACAAAGGAGTGGCTCAAGAAGAAGCACATTAAGCTCCTGGAGTGGCCTAGCCAGTCTCCAGACCTTAATTCCCTAGAAAATACACGGAGGGAGCTGAAGGTCAGTCTCGAAACCTTAATGACTTGGAGAAGATCTGCAAAGAGGAGTGGGACAAAATACCTCCTGAGATGCGTGAAAACCTGGCCAACTACAAGAAACGTCTGACCTCTGTGATTGCCAACAAGGGTTTTGCCACCAAGTACTAAGTCTTGTTTTGAAAAGGGGTCAAATATTTATTAAAAATGCAAATCAACTTATAACTTATTCGAAATGCGTTATTCTGGATTTTTGTTGTTGTTCTGTCTCTCACTGTTCAAATAAACCTACCATTAAAATTATAGACTGATCATGTCAGTGGGCAAATTTACACAATCAGCGGGGATCAAATATTTTTTTTCTTTACTGTAAACATTCCCAAAATGGACTAGATGTATGCATAGGACCTTTTTATTAGACAAAAACACACACAAATATTTTGTTTTCCCTATGTGCAGCCCACAGCTTTATAAATCAACAAAGTTAAAAATGAAGAAATATCTCCTCACCTGTCAAAGATAGAAAAATTAAATTTCCACCCCAAGCACCGTATTACGCGGTCATAAGGTTCACGTGCTGCAAAATTATCTAGGTCGTCTGCTGGAAGGTACGCAGGTTGTGTGTTGATATGATCATGGCTATGGTCTGTACGTAGCTTCTGGTAGTGCTTGTGTGTCACATACAGTTTTCCAGTGCCATCCCGTATCAATACCAGATCTGATAGTTCTCCCTCCAACAATCCATCCAATGACTTCAGTTGGTAAGTGTCCAATAGACCATTGTTAACGGCCCTGTGAAAAGCATGAAACCAGAAGTTGAATGCCTTAAAGCAAATTCAGTTTGTCATTTTTCATGAAAATGAATAACCTTGTAATTTTTACCCAAATATACGTAAATGAAAATGGTGCAGAATGCCCTGTACTCAAGCGTTGTGAAATTTTCTACAAAGATCTACACACAGAGCTGCCAGAAAAGTAAATATACAGATTAACATATTTCTTTTATGACATGCAAGACCAGTCATGAATTGTACCCACACAGTTTATTTTATTATTGGTGATCATTAAATGTATTTTTAATTTTTTTTTAAATAATTTATCATGTTTTTATCTATTTCGCAATGCTCATGACTCAAAGGAGGTGAATGCAAGAAGAGATCGCAAACACTTCAGTGAACCTAGCAACATTTTCGTCTAGGTTTAGTAAAACAAGCGGTAAGTGCTTGCCTGCGATCTTTTGTTACATTCACCTTGTTTTGTTTAATTTTACAGTCGCCTAACCTTAGGTATCATGTTGTATATAATATGTAACTGGACTTACGGACAACAGTTACCCTCCTCTTTATTCTCTTAAAGGGGAGTAAGGCATATTGGTTTCTTTATATTTCACAGATATCGTTTTAATTTTTACTTCTACTTTAATATCAACAGATTACCTCTTTGTATGGAATTTTAGCTAGTGTATCAGTGTATCAAACCCAGATTCTCCCATCCACTCTTGGGCATTAGATAGAAGTTGAATGCCTGCATCATTAGAATTTTTGTTTCCAGTGTAATTTAATTTTTTACAACATATTTTGGTATACTTTTTTCTCTTATCATTTTTCCATTGTTGACATACTAGCCTTGCAATATATTCCAATATATGTTTTATTATTGATTATTTAATTGAGCCACAACACCCACTTGTTTTGGATTTACTGAATTATGCTGTTTTTACCATTCAAGGGCTGGCGTTTGACAGGAGCGTGGAACTACAATCCTCAAGGATCACAAATAGGCCATGATTTTTGTGTATCCCAGCCCGAACATAGGCTTCTTCACTTCAGGGAACCTTCGAGTCATGGCACACTAGGGTGACCACATTTTATTTCTGCCACTCAGGGACACACTATGAAGTCCATGAGATTACACACAGGTGTGTATATACCGTATTTGCCCGATTATAGGCTGCACCCCCCCACAAACTTTAAGTCTTTAAAGTGGGGGTGTGGCCTATATTCGGGATGTGCAATTCGTATCGACGCCTGGGACATGCAGTTCCGGGCGCCGGGCGTTTTTTTTTCTTTTTTTATTTAGCCCTGTTGTGGACAAGCAGCAGGGTTAGGATCCAGATCCCCCTCAGCGCTGCAGGGGACCTGGATCGTCTGTGTTATGCGTCTGTGTTATGCCCGTAGACAACCTCCACTGGCAGCACTTCCTCCGGGGCCTCTATGGTGGAGCACCGGCCTGACATAACCTTCCGGTGCTCCACCATAGCAGCCCCCACGGAAGTGCTGGCAGCAGAGGTTGTCTAAGCGCATCACGGTAGATTGTAAGCTCGTTTGAGCAGGGCCCTCCTCACCTGTTGTCTCTGTAAGTCAAACTGTTATGTTACATACTACCTGTTATGTCCTGTCTACCCATTGTACAGCGCTACAGAATTTGATGGCGCTATATAAACAATAATACATAATAACAATAATCACTCAGACATTCACCGTCATAGAAGCCCCGGCGGAAGTGCAGACGTCCACCGGCCAGCCCCGCTTTGCACCAGGTATTCTGGGGGGGCATTGGTAAGTCTGGGGGGGTGGCATATCTAGGAGCAGAGTGGCATTTCAGGGGAGCAGAGTGGCATATCTGGTGGGGCAGAGTGGCATATCTATAAGTAAGGTGCATTATGAATTAAGGGGAGGACCTTAAAATGGCTATTGGTTTTCTGTTTGTATATAACATCTGCTAACTGCATAATAGATACCAAAAAATGTATTAGCTAAAATACTATTTTTGCATTCCACTAAAGTGTTTTTTTTTCTTTAAAAATATTTTTTTCTTTAAAATAGCACCTTTTTCTTTAAAATTTTAGGGTGTGGCCTATTATCTATTGCGGCCTATATTCGAGCCAATACGGTGTATTATATATTTCCGTTAGACACGCATTTCTAACTTATCACTTTGAAGTAAAGGCTGTGGATTGAGATTTGATTTCAAAACAACAGCTGAATAGGCAGTTAGTTTTCATTCTTTAATATTAGACCCTGTTACCAATATATATTAATAACAGCCCCTGCTGCCCATATACATTAATAATAGTCCCTTTGCCCCTTCATTCACTAAGCCATACCTCCGTTTTACTTACTCACTGTAGTTCAGATATACCGTATTTCCCCATGTATAAGACGCACCTTTTTTCGAAAAATGTGTGGTCTAAAAACTGGGTGCGTCTTATACAGTGGTTGTAGATTGCGGTTACTACGGTACTTCCCAGTATCTCCCTGCAGTCACACTGCCGATTGACCCTGCCCCTTCCTTATAGCATTCACACTGCTCAGACAGCAACTCATCTAACAGTAAGTGTAAAATTAATATTTGGGCTGCTGAAAGTTATGGGAGAAGGGTGTTAATTTAGGGGCAGTTATGGTTGATGGGGTCTTTAGGGTTAATTTAGGGGCGGTTATGGTTAATGGGGTGTTTATGGTTAATTTAGGGGCGATTAATGGGGTCTTTAGGGGCAGTTATGGTTAATGGGGCCTTTGGGGTTAATTTAGGGACAGTTATGGTTGAGGGGTCTTTAGGTTTAATTTAGGGGCAGTTAATGGATGGGATTGATGAGGATGAATTTTATGATAATACTTTTTTTTTTTTTTTCTTTCAAATTTAGGGCCCCAAAATTAAAGTGCGTCTTATACATGGGGAAATACGGTAGATCAAATAACACATAAAACAGCACTTGCATGTATAGATCAACTAAATAACACATACAAACCCTATATTTGCAGGTATACATTTATAATGTATGGAAACATAGCAGGTATAGATCAACACATTAACACACTAACCGAGTTTTGCAGGTATAGTTCAATTGGAATTCACTTAACAGCATTAAAGGTATTGATAAAAATTACAGGTATAGCTCACAGGTTGCACGTCCTAAAGCCAGTCCTGGCGTCCACATTGCCCACATAGAACCTGATCCGCACCCAGATAGCACACATGGGACTTGCCATCTTTGTCCCCAAACAGCCCGGCCTTAGCCATCTTTGTCCCATAAACACCCTGTCTGTGTCATCTTGTCCTCAAGGCTCAAACACCCTGTGTCAGGCTCCATTCAGGATGCGGAGCTGGTTCTCTTTAGTTCCCCCCCGTCTCGCTAGAGTTCCCCCCTTTGCTGTAACCCATTCCTGGATTTTCATATGCTCTGTTCTGTGATTCGGGTTCCTTGATTCCAGTTCTGCTCTTTGCTTCAGCTTTGTTTCCTTTATAAGGTGTGCCCCACCCCTTTGTTATGTTTGTCTCAGTCTGCAGTCTAAAGGTATGTCCTTCTTGGTTTTGTGTTTAGTTTCAGTTTATTAGTAATTCAGTAGGCAGGGTTTAGTGTTAGGACCCACTGTATATTGGAGTACGTTTGACGTAGTGGTGGGCTAAGCATACAACGATACGATGTATCTCCAGTTGTTATCATATAGTCCTAGGCTAGTTCCTGTATTCATGTGTGTTTGTCTTTTATGTAACCTTTGCCCTCCTTTCCCTGAATCATCTGAGGATCTCGGTTCCTCTCTCCTCTCCCCTTGTCCCAGTTAAGATATCCTATCCTTGCTTAAAGGAGAAATGTCTGAGGATCTCGGCTCCTCACTCCATCCCTTGTGTTCCTTGCCTTGTTCCCTGTCCTTTGTTGTGTCCTGTACCATGTATGTATTGTCTGGTTATGTTTCTTGCTTGGTCTCCCTGTCCCTTGCTCGCTCTGTCCCCCTTGCTTGCTATGTTTCAGCTGTTACTCTGCTTAGCTTTCCTACTCCCAGCCTGCAGCATCCTGCACATTCATCTGTAGAGCTGTCTCATACCTGCTCCAGGGTGCCTGCAGGATATTACTTTGTTTTGAACTGGACAACATCCGCTGCTATGTCCGGGAGCTGCTATGTGGCTGCACAACCCTAGGTGCTCAACTACCTGGATAGTGCAGTCACCCTGCACCAGGCCCTGTCCAACTCCGCTACTGCGCAATAGCTCCTGAACACAATCTTTGAGCGCTCTGGGTCATTACAGTCGTCTGTATGGACCCGGTTCCTGACACCCTGCTTGTGGCACCTTTGCCTTTTTTACAAATCAATTATACATCTATGATACACACAAACTCGTTTATAGTCGCTCACTAATTTATACTTTCATTCGCATAATTCATTCACACAATCATTTATTCTCACTCATTCACACAAATTTACACATATTCATTAATGCATTCTCACAAATTCATTAATTCCCTCACTCATTCACACAATTCATCCAGACATTGTTTCATCGTCCCACTCATTCACACAATGCACCCACACATTAATTCATTCCATCACTCATTCTCACTATTTATTTATTTCAATATTCTTACTACCCCTTTCTCACTATCTAACCCCCCTCCCTCCCTTGTCACTATCTATTCTGGCGCTCAGCATTAATTGCCGGCACGGCGACAAATACTTTTTCCTGAGCGACCGGTTATGTCAAGCTATGTCATGAGGGAGAAACGTGGTGTCATCTTCTTGTTTTGCCCTCCTTGTCTGCTAATTCCACAGGGATCAGGAAGCTGGGATCTTCAGTGGTAAGCTGTAGAGTCACCATTTATACAATCACAACATTTCTTTAAAGCGCTCTCTCGTGGAGAGAAGTAAATGTTAATACCGAGGTAAGCTACAGTAAGCATGCAGAAGTACCAGAGACTGGTTTCTCCTGGTTAGCCAGAACCTCGCCCCATCACATGTCTCTGACAGTGCTTGCTTTGCAGAGTAATGTATACACTGATCATCCATAACATTATGACCACTTGGCTAATATTGTGCAGGTCCCCCCATTGCCGCCAGAGCAGCCCTAAACCCTCAAGGCATGGACTCCACTAGATCTCTGAAATTGTGCTGTGGTATCTGGCACCAAGACATTAGGAGACGATCCTTTATGTCCTGTAAGTTGTGAGGTAGGGCCTCCATCGATGTATTCTGGTGCCACGTGTTCTCCAGGTAAGTGAGGCACACACACCCTGAGAGGCACGTGATGTAAAAGAAAATGTGATTCATCATACCAGGCCACCTCTTCCTTCTATTGCTCTGAAAAATGTAAACAAAATGGAGTATGGAATACGGAGCTCCAGGATGGAGTCTCGATCCGCCCGCCGGGAACCCAGCGCCCGACATCTGCGGCGGCAGTGTAACAAAATAATTTTACATTTGTAAAACTACTTCCAATTTAACATTCCTGGAAATTTTGCATCTCTATACAGGAGGCAGGAATGCAGCAGTCTTCCAGTCAGCCCCCAACCAGATATAACTGGGTGCAGAGATGAGGCAGACAAGCTGGGTGCAAAAGGCAGCCCAGGTCAGTTGTTTGGGGGCAAAGACGGCACAGACTGTAGCCACATACAATAGTAAAGAGCAAATCTGCATTGCAGAATTGAACCTTAACGCTCTCTGTCGGCAGACTTAGCTGGTGTCTTTACAGGAGAGGCAGGCTGGACTGGAAGAATTGGTATCATGGAAGGTATATTGCCCAAATGCACAAGAAGTAGTATGCAAATGTACCTGAATGGGTATATCTGTTCAAGTCGGCTTCCTCCGCTACTTGGACCACTGAACCGCTCTCTTATTATCGCCCACGAAAAGATCTTCCCCTCAAGAAACTAGCTGAGACTAGATGTTTGATAGTAAAGTCATGAACTCAGTTTAATAGGAAACACACTGGTATTTAACCCCTTCATTCCCCTGTAAACGTACCGGGACGTACAAAAAAAACGCCCACAAAGAAACCCCTATGGACGTCCCGGTACGTCCAGCCCTTCGTGCAGCATCAGGGACACATCCCTGCCGCTGCACGGGAGACCAGGCTGTCATTTGACAGCCTGGACTCCCCCCTGGCAGCAGAAGCCGGTATCGCCGGCTTTCTGCTGCCCGATCTCCCGTAACAGCTACCGGCATGAAAGCCGGTAAGCTGTTACGGTTGAAAGTGCCCGATCGCGCGATCGTGCAGTTGCAAACGCGCGATCGGGCATTCCCTTCCGGGTTGCGTCACTGCTGACGTAACCCGGAAGGTCATCGGAGGACAGGATATCCCCTGCACAGAGACGCTGCGATCACAGTGTGATCGGTGCAGGGGGATTGCGGGGAGGGGAGTGAGAAACCATCTCTCTCACTCCCCCTCCCGTCCTGTAAGATAAAAGCAGAAAAAAAAAAAAGTTAATTCATTTAAAAAATAATATAAAAAAAATCATTAAAATAATAATATAAATAATACAAAAAAAAAATGATAATGTGAGCTGTGATGTCATTGTGACATTACTGGCATGTTCAGGAGGTCCCTAGGAGGACCTCTAACCATTTCTGTGTAAAAATAATATATAAAAAATAAAAAAAATGTTAAAAAATTAAAATTAAAAAAAAAAATTTAAAAAAATATATAAAAAAAGATAATAAAAAAATTACTAAAAAACCTTACTTCCCATTGCCCTGGCATAACATCTAGCCAGTATAACCCTTCTGCCCCCGTTCACAACCCCCAAACCCGTTAAGCCATAGGCATAAAAATTATACAAAATTGTACACCTTATAGTATGCTCCCTGGTGCTGGGAAAGTCTGGAAAATCTATATAAATTAGGTATTTCTGAAATCAGGACACCTGAATTGATAAACTTTGAGGGGATTTTCCATCACTTTACCTAATTTTGTGAGGATTCAGAGGGAAAATGTAAAAAAAAATTAGTTTATTTTTCTAATCTTCGCTAGTTTTTACTAAATTTCTCATTCTAAATTTTCAGCTAATCATCCAACTATGGTATCAAACGAAAGCTCTATCTCTCCTTGAAAAAACAATATATAGTTTATATGGGTACACTATTCACAGAACATACCCCAAAAATGGCAAAATTGCTCTGGGCTTTGAGGTACCAAAAACCCCTGGGATTGAAGGGGTTAAAACAGTAAAAGTGAGTAATTTACAAACAATAGTAACAGCAAAACACACATAATTCTCAATCAGGCTGTAAGAAATGAAGGGGGGCTTTAAAATGTGACATTACATTTTATGCATTATGCTTTTGGGAACATTTCGGTTTCTGTAAGGTTAGATATCTGGTTTTATTGCTTCTCGGCCTTTTGGCTAAGATCAAGTGTAGTACCCCTAGGACCGGCGGGGGGGTAACTTGATCCTCTGGCCTCAGGGCTGGGATAGCAAGGAGCCCGAGGTGTAGATTTGCCCCGGCGAAAAGCTGGAGTCATGATATGCGCAGCCTGCACGCCACTGCGCATCGTGAGCGCACAATTTCACTTGGCGGTTTTTCCTTTCATGCTCGCTTCTCCCACTGACCTCTATGGGCTCAGGGTTAAGCCAATATTTGTGAATCTGGTCAGGCCAGGAATGGCTGACCCCTATTTATTTATTTAATCACTCATTTTTTGCACGAGTGCCTATTAATTTGGATTTGAACTCACGTTATCGAACCCACGGCGAGGCCACCACTTGTTTTTGTATCAAGATTTGGCACTTCGTTTTTTGGATCACTGTTTGTTTTTAGCAGTGAAGCTTGTTTAGTTGGAGGAGGTGTAGGGAGCCTTATGGCCCTTCCCTCCATCCAAGAAAGGGGTCCTTCCTTTTAAGGATCAACCCAAAGTTAAAGGAGTCTCACCCTTTGGGGTGAGACTTGAAGATCCGGCCCTCCCATGGGGGAGGGAAGGAATTTTGTCTGGGTCTTACATGGTTTTACAATGGAAGGTCATTCGCATAATAATGCACTACAAAGGGTTTGGAACAAAAGCTCCAACAGAGGTATCCCACCTCTGTTGGGGCTTTTGTATGACCCAGTTATGGAGGAGATAGACAGTCTATGCGAAAATACACACCGCTATGTTAAAATACATCTGGTTCAGTTGTCTGACCCCCTGCGGATCTCTGGAAAGAGGGGTCGGGTGAACCACTTTCTGGGAGGTACAAGGAATTCTAGAATGACTAGTTAGGGGCTGCAATAGTCAGAAGAGTCTAAGAAAAGAGAGTCTAAGAAAAGAGAGCACAGCGAACAGGTGTGTTCCGGGTCAGGAGACTCAGAATGAAGCTGCATAAGATGGTATCTGGGAGAAGCCTGTGAGCTGAGCGAGGTTTCCCAATAATTTGTTTAAGTATCCCTTTTGTTTTTTATAATTATCAAATGTTTTCTGTTTGTTATATGTTTTATCACCTGTATCAGTGACCTAGTTCAATATCAATATACATTTTTCTATACGCTTGTATTTGTGCTTTATTCGTCACACATTCCCTAACAGAATAACCCTGTAAGAGGGTCATAATTTCTTACAAGGCCATCCTTTGCACATGGCTCAGCATTTGCACATAGCCCAGCCTTAGCCCTGTAGGGGGTCACTACTGTAGTCTGTGGGGAAGAAGGTAAACACGAGCGGTTATGGTGAGACTTGCTAGATGTGAGATCTTGGTGGAAATACTGGCCATAGAGGTCTCTGTTCTGTAAGTCCTGACCTGATGGAAAGTAACACACCACACATAAAACCTCCTGCCAAAATGCAGGTACCCCAAATCTGTGTCCGAGCTCCACAGCTCTGTACCAGGAGCAAGAAGTAGTCCCATCAGACTCCTTGTACCTAACCCCATAAAAACAGAACCCCTTCCAAGGCTAGGCCCCATAGTCTGACAGGGAGGCGGCTGGCAGTCAGGCACCTCCAGGAGCCCAGGGCACACAGGCTTCCGTGAGATCCCTCCTACAGACAATTAGGGGACGGATAATATTATATAATGGCCCTTACCGGGCTCACAAATATTCAGCGTACACCTCATTCCACGAGGCGTCAAAGTCAACGGATGAGACTGCTGGCTGGAATTTCTGCAGGCTTGAACTTTTGGGGACTGAGGCTGCCTCAGATCCCCAGTCTGCAACAACATCCTACAGGTAACACTACCTCCCCCTTGATGGAAGCCATTTTGGCAACTTGGGGCTAGTTTTTTAGGAAAATGCTGATGGAATGATCACATTTTGGCTGGTACACACACATCGGATACAGGTGCACCCACATCGGAAGAAGGAACACAACAACTTTCCTCAGCACCATATCCTTTTCAGCAAATAAAGTATTGTAAAACATGATTCCTTTTCCTTGAACCTAGATTTGTTTACTTCGTATTTTTCTTCCCATCACATTTTTCTGCTTTAGCGTAAAAAACAATGTTCTTAGACATTGTAAAACTTGTTTTACATGTATACAATGTTTCAGATCAATGTTTTCAGAATCAAGTTTTGTGAAAACTGTGGCATCTTTTAATTGATCATATAGTTCAGTTAAGTGGATACTTGTTCTTTACTGTAACTTTGTTTAACCCTCTGTAATCCACACAAGGTTGAAGAGATCTTTTTTGTAATAGTAAAGAATCCAGCTACAGCTGATGGATGTATAAAAACTTCCTTTAAACCTTTATCAATATACTGTGCTAAACCTTGATTATCTGGTGGGGATTAATGTTACTTGTAGCATGGTGTCACAGGCTGGGGATCTGATACACACTAGAGAACTGCATTGGGATGCGGGTCCCGCAGGACCCGCCAAAAAACTTGTGGGCGCGGGCTGTCTTGCTGCTGTTGCGGGCGGTCAGACACTGTACCAGCGGGTCCAGGTAATCCCGCGCAGTCCTGGAAGGCTGCCTTCGCACTGCTCCCTCACAGCATCTCTTGGTCTTGATGTGACGTCACTTCCAGTGACTCCGCTGTGTTCCTGGACGCTGTGAGAGAGCAACACGAAGGCAGACTGCGGGAAATCTGCAGTTCAGGTAAGGAGGTGGGCATCATTGACCACATATGTGGCAGGAGCGGGCGGGATTGACCACATATGTGCGGGAGCGGGCGGGATTGGACACATGTAGCGGGAGCGGGCGGGATTGGACACATGTAGCGGGAGCGGGCGGGATTGGACACATGTGGCGGGAGCGGGCGCGATTGGACACACATGTGGCGGGAGCGGGCGCAATTAGACACACATGTGGCGGGAGCGGGCTGGAGTGGAGCACACACACTGCGGGAGCGGGCAGGATTGGACAAAAAAAATCAGCAGTACCAGGCGGGAGCGGGATTAAAAAAAGCAGTCCCGCGCAGGGCTCTAATACACACTCAGCCCTCAGTTCAAGCTGGGAGAAGTTCCAGCAGGCAGTCTAGGGGTCTCCAGAATTGCAGAGGGGCACATGTATGAATATTCATGGGCCCTATTAAAGGCCATTGTATAATATGTACCGCCTGCCTCAATTGTCTCTATGGGAGTGTTTTAGTCTAGGAATAATATTTAAACCCTCAGACCTCTGACTACGTTGATTGTTGCCTGCCCTTGACTTTGGCCCTGACCATTCTTTTGCCGAATCCGTTGGTTATATTTGACTTTTTTTCTACATCTGCATACTGCTGCTTATGCATTTGGGCCACATTTCTTTCAAAATACCCATTCTTCCAGTCTGGCCTGTGATTGACACCAGCTTCTGTCTGATTCTGCCGACAGAGAGCGTTATGGTTCAATTCTGCATTGCAGATCTATGATTTGACCTTCTTTCCGGTTCTTTTCCATATTGTTGCAACCAGGCCATGCCAAAAAAACTGCAAGGTGAGGACTGTGGACAACACACCAGATTGTAATTCTTCAGTGTAAAGTGATCTAAGACCCCTATAGTCTTGGTCTGTAAGAAGTTAATTCCTGTCCCCCAAAGGTGTCCGATCCCATACTTTTTTGGCCCAGTTTTAGCCAGATGTCCTTGTTGACCCCAATAGACAAAGTAACAATGGCCTTAGGTGCTGTTGTTCTTCAGTCAGAGCACTGGTCCTATTCCATAGGTTCTGCAGCTGGAGTGAAAGTTTTAATTGGATGAGTATTAGTTTGATGTATGAGAGGCCAAGAATAATAATGCACCATGGGGTGGAGGGGTCTGATATTAAATGAAAACAATGGCGGTCACTCCCTACTTGCAGATCCTGGCTGTCTGCTGCAGATAATCCCCTCAGCAAGTGATGAGATGATACTGGGGTAGCCACAGAAGTCAGGGCCCATAGTCAATAGGGAGGAGGCTGGCAGTCAGGCCTCTCCAGTGGCCCCAGTGATGGAGGGTTCCATCACAATGAGTAAAAGAGCGCAAAAGGCATTGCTTAAAAAAACGACTGCATTTTTGAGGATCACCCGAATACTTGTCTGGCAATCGCAGCTTGGGAAGTTTATAGGTAAAAACATTAGTCTTACCTATATGTAAAAATACGTACAGTACACTCTGACCCATGACATCATGTATGAGTTGGGACAAACTAACAGAGCACTGGTGTCCCACTTGAGCTAAACATGGTTCTGATACTGATCCTTGACATGCTGGGCTGAGGAATAATAGCAGCCACGGATCTTATACGTTCAGTGACGTCATAGGCGTAGGCCACGCTTTGTAATTCTCCTGATTGCGGGAGCGTGAGCCTCTTTCTATGAGGTGTAGAAGTCGACTGACGACCCTAGTCTGCTGGCTGGAACATCTGCCGACTTGAACTACTGAGGACTAAGCTTGTCTCTGATCCCCATCCTGTGACGCCATGCTGAAGGTAACACAGACTAGCTTTTTGGAGGCACTGTAAGTCATATTGTTTGTGAAGTCAGCGGTACCAGGGCAATTTTCTTCCTGGTGCCCTGTGGTTTCTAGTTAATGTCATGGTTAGAGTTATATTAAGAACCATGTATTTTCATATGAATCTTATTTAAGACTACTTTAAAATGCAGGGTTTGTCCTATTCCAAACAAAAAAAATATTAGAGCCAGAACCAGTTATGTGCAACGTGCCCACAAATGACACCATGAAATAAGGGGCTGGTATTCAATTATTTCCAGGGCTGGTTATAATTCCAAATCCTGTCCTGCATATCTTGTTTAGGTGCTTTATGGTAGTTTTATGTCACTGGACATGTATGACATCACCAATCACTTGATGAGTGGTAACAGTGATAATCAAAAAGCGCAACATGCTAATTCTGTACATAAATAAGTGATATGATTTATTTTAAAAAAAATGTACAAGTCTAATAATAATTAATAACGTCATTCACGGCTGTTTTACATGTTGCACTAATGCAAAAAGAAGCCCCCTAAGACATGAGGGTAGCTCTTATTCAGCAGTGG
Organism: Spea bombifrons; assembly: GCF_027358695.1. Taxonomy (NCBI): domain Eukaryota; kingdom Metazoa; phylum Chordata; class Amphibia; order Anura; family Pelobatidae; genus Spea; species Spea bombifrons. The sequence continues at coordinate 20,092,735 of NC_071092.1, read as the reverse complement.
CTGTAGGGACTATTTCTATTATAGACATATCACATACAATGATTTATTTCATAAAACAAACAATTACCTTAGGTCACCCACATAGTGTGTAGCCCAGGACAGTCGCACTCTGGAACGGCCCAACATGTGTACAAAGTTAGTTTGTCCCAAGATATTATCTGCTGTCTCAAAGGCAGAGTTACCCCGTCCAAGAATAAGGACACTCTGTCCAGTGAAATTCTGAGGATCCACAGGTACTGACTCGTATCCCTCTGCATACTCTGAACCAGGAAAGTCCACTACGTTGGGGACAGACAATCCAGTGGCAACAAGCAAGACACTGCAAGTGAACAAATGTAAACACAAATTACATTGAAAATTGGTAACAATGGCAAAAGTAACAAGCAGTATCCTAGCATCACAATATTTCAGTTATGTGCGAACATGTCAAATGTACCGTATATTCCGGCGTATAAGACGACTTTTTAACCCCAGAAAATCTTCTTAAAAGTCGGGGGTCGTCTTATACGCCGGGTACTAACCGAGTACCGAATACTTACCCAGCCGGAGAGTCCCACGAAGCCACAAATCTCTAGGGGAGGGGCGAGTGGAGAAGCCGCCTCCCCTGGGCCGGTCTTCAGGGCAACGTCGAGGTAGGTGCAAGATCGTGATCTCCCCAACTAGCCCTGATCAGCAGGGCTGGTTGGGGAGATCACGACCTCCCTCTAACTAAACTAACATTAGGGAGCTCGAGGTCTGGCACTTCAGACCTCGGCTTCCCTGCTCCCTAATCACTACGCGCCGGCTATTGATGCCGAGCGCGGTGATGAAGTCATGTCCCGGCAACGGCATCAATTGCCGGCGCGTAGTGATGAGGGAGCAGTAAACAGAGGTCTGACATGACAGACCTCGCGCTCCCACGACTGAATGGAAGAAAGAAGATAGAAGATGAGAAAGGTAAGAGAGGTAAGAGATGGGGAGAAAGGGGTGTGAGTGCAGTGCATGTATGTTGGTGTGAGATGGTCAGTGTGTTTGTGTGTTTGTAAGCTGGTATATATATATATATATATATATATATATATACACATGTGTGTATATATACGGTATATACATGTGTGTGTGTGTATATATATATATATATATATATATATAATATACATGTGTGTGTATACATGTGTGTGTGTGTATACATGTGTGTGTGTGTGTGTGTATGTATGTATATATACATGTGTGTGTCTGTGTATATATATATATATATATATATATACGTGTGTGTGTGTGTAAAGGCAGGGGTGTGTGGTGAGGGCAGTGTATAAATGTGTATGTATTGACAGGTGTGTGTAAGTATGTGTAGATATATATATATATATATATATATATATGTGTGTGTGTGTGTGTGTAAGGGCAGTGTATGTATGTATATGTCTGTATAACAACCAGCCAATCACCAGTAAGGTACATCGCTTGCCGTGATTGGCTGGTTGTTGTACGCTGGGTAGAGGGGTAGTCTTATACGGCGAGTATAGTCCAAACTCTAAATTTGAACTGGAAAAGTTGGGGGTCGTCTTATACGCCCAGTCGTCTTAAACGCCGGAATATACGGTAGATGTAACAGTTCCTCTACCCGCTTACAGGACCATGGTTTTCTTCACTCATTTCTCTTACTAGAAGTGCAAAAATAGTATAAGAATTCCTCTTGTCCTTTTAAATAAAGGCCAGAACTATTACATTTTAATATTTGACAACCCACCCTGTGGCACAAGAAAATAACAGCAATTGTGTACCTAATCAAAGTGCATTGTGCAATCATTAACTTCTGGCCCTTAGGTACACCAATAAGAAGGACATGTATGTTCTTTCCACCACACACGCTAAAAATGTGGCACCAGTCAGAGCAGAGAACGATGCACTGATCAAAGAGATACACTCTAAATACCAGCTAAAACTCTTGCTAGCAGACATTTGTTTGCAAAAATATATATTTTGGCGGGGGTATTTGGAACTGTGTGCTATAAACAGTGCCAAATGAGACACGGGGACAACAAAAGAAAATGTGAAAAGTTTAGAAACAATATAGGGCTCCAAATCATGTCTTGTAGCTTCCACAAAAAAAGCCAAAAAAATCTAAGCATGTTGAGTTTTCCCATAATCTGGAAATTAAGATGAATATGTTTTGGTGGATTTCTCTCCCAAAAATAATAAGCAACAACACAGAAGCGTTCTTATAAAAAGTGCCGAAAAATTTTAGCTATGGCTATTTTGACAGAGATTGGCCAAATAGTTGCATGACAAGTGTCTAAATTAGGGTGACCACATGTCTTGGATTGCCTGGGACAGTCCCTCAAAGGAACTTTAACTCCTGGGTCTCAGGCTGCCTCAATCCAGGACCATGCATTGTCCTGGAATTGAAATGCCGAAGAGGGGCACTGAGCGGTCTGTAACCCTCAGTCTCCTCTGCGAGGCCTCTAGCTCGGTCGCGGTGCCGACATGTCATATTCCGGCGCTCAGCAGTGAAGCAGCACGCACCGCAGCAGAGCAGGGAGACAGATGCCTCGCCCTCCTACCGCAGGACTTCTGGAAAGTAAGTGAGCTACAAAGGGGGGAGAGGGTATATAATGAGAAGGGGAGGGGGTATGTGACGGTTCCTAGGGTCCCGGACACATGGCACACTAAGGTCTGAGAGATAATCTAATAAAGATAATGTGTGCTCTCTCTCCCAGACTTAGTGGTGCCGGTGTCCTGTTGCATTGTCCCCCTCCCTTTTGTCCCTTCCTATAAAAAGGTGACACTTGTCCCATAATAAACAGTTATTCCTTTTGTTTTACCTAAAGACTAGTCTTGCCTGGTTATTTGGGTACTGGATAGCGATATCCCTTAACTTTGCTTGGGGATATTGCCTACGGATTGCGATAGATTATCAGCCTGAAGGGAGAAGTCGCTCTAGACGGAAAGGGACCTGAGGTCCCTGGTCGGTACGTCACAACTGGTGGCAGCGGTGGGATCCGACTTCTCCAGGACTGACACTGAGACCAGCCCGGCTGGGGGAGATATAGCCGCTGGCTTGACCCCGGTCTCAGCAACACAGTTTACCAGTGGATGGAGCGGGGCTACGATCGACTAACGCCTAGCACCCTCAAAGATCTACTGGAAGCTAGAGGACAGCAACAAGAGCAAGGGGGCTATCATCAAGTAGCTGATGGCAGGCGATCAGAGGAGCAAGTTGTCCGTTCGGGATGTTCAAAGGGAAGTCCAGTGGCGCCTGGACCTCCTAGGCAAAGACACCCCATGGGAAATGATCCAAAAAAGAATCTTGGAGACAACACAGCTCCAGATGGCAGAGGTGAACAATGTCTGGAAAATAATTGAATCCGGATACGGTGCCTGCCATAAGAAATTGCCCTACGCGGCATTTCGAATGTTCGAAGATGGGAAGGAGGACATAGACAGCTTCCTGCAAGTCTTCGACAGGTAGTTCTGACTGGGTGACCATCTTGGTGAGCTATCTAACGGTCAGAGCTGCCAAGGCATACCAAGCGGTACTTGAGGAAGAGAGCCGGGACTATGAATAGGTGAAGGAATGCTTGCTGGCCAGGTATGGCAACACCCCGGAGGCTCACCGGATCAAATTTCAGAATTTACGCAGAAAAGAAGGTCAGCCGTTTACGGAACGGGCGCATCAACTGACCCGGCCAGCAGAAAGGCCGGCTGCCAAGTAGAGACAATTGACCATGTCATGCACCTGATACTCCTGGAACAGTTTTACGAACATTTGCTGGTACCCGTCAAAGAATGGGCAAAAGATAAGAATCCCACGTCCCTGGACAAGGCGGCTGCACAGTAGACCAGTATATGGATGCCAGGCAGTCATCCACTGCCATAAACAGACCAGCAGCCCGGTGAACACCAGCAGCCCCGCCTGCAACAAGGTGGACACTAGCAGCCCCACGGAATCCACCTCCAAGCCGTCCCGCACTGGTAACGTACTCCCGCCCACCACAAAATGTGACCAGGGTGAGATGCCACACATGCGACCTAGTGGGCCACTACCAGCAGGACTGCCCACAGGAGAGACCCCCATCCCGGTAGATGTGGACCGGAGATAGTTCCAGGGGCAGCCACCTACTGCGTGGAATCTGGACCTGCTTCCAGAGACTGGTGCGGGGAAGACCTCGGGAGCCTGCACAAAGTAGACCCGGTGCGGGCAGCCACAGCCGATAACAGGAACCACCATAGGCAAAGAGTATGGGTCAACGGTCGGTAGGGACAGAGACTTCGGGACAGTGGAACTACCCTGACCTTGGTTCAGCCGACCGTGGTTCATCGCCGGGAACAAACTAGCAGAACAGTGGCTGTGCGAGTAGCCACGGAAGGATTATGCAGGTCCCCACCGCAAGGGTCTTTATTGATTGGGAGTCTGGGTCTAGAGAGATTGAGGTGGGCGTAATGGAGAACTTGCCCGTGGAGGTACTGTTGGGGAACGATTTTGGGGGGGGGCTAAACTCCTCCTTTGTTCCGGCCCCAGCCACGGAAGCTTACCCAGTCACCACCTGGCAGCAGGCTTAATGTGAAGCAGCTCCGCTCAATGACGGGACCCAGGTAAGACACAACCCTGACCAATCTACCCCTTCCCCGACACTACCCCTATACAGTGGGCTTCCCCGACTGACTTTGCGCAGGAGACTTTGACAGACCTGACTCTTGCCTCTTACCGAGCTAAAACAGGGACAGATTCCCTAGGACTGGGGGGAGCGACTAGAGTGGGATAAGGGTCTATTGTATAGGGTGACTGAGGGGAAAAAGTCCTTTAATCTGCCCAAAAGAGAGCTAGTGGTTCCCCGGAAGTACCGACATGACTTGTTGAGAATAGGGCACAACATCCCCCTAGCCGGCCACCTCGGGGTGACCAAGACTAATCACAGACTGACCGAAGATATCAGACCGTACTGCCAGACTTGCAATGTGTGCCAGTGGGTAGGGAGTAAAGGGGACCATGCTAGAGCGTCCCTTCACCACCCGACATTATAGACGAGCCCTTTAGCCGGGTATTGGTCGATCTGGTTGGCCTCCTCCCTAAACCTACCCTGTCGGGAAATAAATATATCCTTACTGTCGTGGACTATGCCACCCGTTACCCAGAAGCAATCCCCCTGGCAAATATCGAGGCAGAGACTGTCGCTAATCCTTTAATGGGGATATTTGCCAGGATAGGATTCACCCAGGAGATTCTCTCGGACCAGGGGACACAGTTCACAGCTGAGGTGACCCGACAGTTGTGGGAGTTGTGCCACATCAAACCGGAGTTCAGCTCCCTGTACCATCCCCAGACCAACGGACTGTGCAAGAGGTTCAATGGGACCTTCAAGCAGCTCCTGCGGAAATTTACGACCACTCACAGGGACTATTCGCCAACCGGAAGGTGCCGCAGAAATCAACCGGATTCTTGCCCTTTGAGCTGGTCTACGGTATGCGAGTTAGGGGCCCCCTAGATTTGCTTGGAGAGCACTGGCAGGGAGACATAGGGGCCAAAGTGCCGACCATAGTAGAGTACATAGTAACCTTCCAGGATAGATTGAAGGACCACACGGACATGGTCCGGGAAAACCTTAAAGTGGCACAAGGTCGGCAAAACAGTGGTACGACCGGATCGCCCGGAGCCACGCTTTCGAAGTAGGGCAGAAGGTCCTAGCGCTTAAGCCATCCCATAAATAAAAGTATTCCTTAAACACGTGGTATATGTGCTCTTTAAGATGTGAACTAAAAAAATTCAAATAAAAATATATAATACTCCCCCAATGTTGCACTGCAGCACCCAGTCCGAGTATTCCTCCAAATACTCCAAAATAAAATGTAGTCAGAAGAAGAGGTGCAAGTACATAGGGAGAAAACAAAAAAAACCAAATCCCACAAAAATGTAATATGTTAGGAAAAGTAGACTAGAGAAGCTCTGATTGCACTCACAAGAGTAGATTGATATTAAGCTCTTCAAATGTTGTAAAAAGTTGTCTTTAATTTATTTTCTTGAAATCTATAAAAGTAAAAAGCAGCAGTAGTGCAGTATCTTCCAGCTTCATACTAAATTCTCCTGAAGAAGCTGGGACTAACTGGCGAAACGCTTAAGCCATCCCGTCAGGATAAGCTGCAGGCAGCGTGGCAGGGACCGTAGCTAAATGTACAGACGGAAGGATCCAGTGAACCTTCCATGTGAACATGTTGAAAGCCTACCTGGAACGGGCCGAGGAAGTAGCAGTTATTTGTGCCTCGGCGATAGATGACCCTGAGGGATTACCGCTGCTAGAATTGCCCCAGGTAGTGTCAGGGACGAGGGTACTTGGCGCGATCCAGTTTGCCATGCAGTTAGGGGAATCCTAGAAGGAAAACGAAAAACTAAAAACACCCAAAAAACACGTGTAATCCTAGAAGGCCCAAGTTCGCCAGCTGTTATACCAGAGAGGCGGCTTACTCTCTGCCCTCCCTGGATACACCACTGCGGCGGTACACCGCGTGGAGACTCCAGGGCAGACCCCGTTACGCCAAGCGGCGTACTGAGTTCCTGAACCTGTCCGAGAAGGGATGTTAGGGGAGATTAGGGTGATGATCGATCTGGGAGTGATCGAGCCATCCGAGAGTCCCTGGGCTTCTCCGGTAGTCCTAGTGCCTAAGAGAGATGGGACGACCCGGTTCTGTGTAGACTACCGGAGGTTCAATGACCAGACTGTGACTGACGCGTACCCCATGCCCCAAGTAGATGAGTTGTTAGACCGCATCTCTCAGGGTAAGTTCCTGCAAATTGTTAACAAGGGAAGTCGGCTATGCGGCTATTGAAAAGGAGTGCCTAGCGCTGGTGTGGGCCTTTAAGAAACTACAAACCTACTTATAAGGACGATCCTTCACGGTCACCGACCATAACCCCTTGGTTTGGCTAAGCCAGGTGTCCGGGGACAATGGACGGCTGTTAAGGTGGAGCCTGGCCCTACAGCCGTTTAACTTTTCCATACAATACCGGCCGGACAAACAAAATGCCAATGCACATGGGTTGTCCCGGCAATCGGAGTTAATGACCTAACCAAAGAAACAGCCCCAAGACAACCCATTAGGGGACTAGACTGGTCTGTCACTGGAAATAAAAAGGGGGAGCAATGTGACGGTTCCTAGGGTCCCGGGACTTTGTTGGACTCTAGGACGTTGCTATTTTCACGGATTGTGCCCCTCAGTTAATATTATCCAGTGACTCTTTATTGAGTTAGTAATAAAAATTTATATTATTGCCTTATTTTGTAAAAGTTTGCACATGGCACACTAAGAGATAATCTAATAAAGATAATGTATGCTCTTTCTCTCCCAGAGTTAGTGGTGCCGGTGTCCTGTTGCATTGTCCCCCTTCCTTTTGTCCCTTCCTATAAAAGGCGACACTTATTCCATAATAAACAGTTATTCCTTTTGTTGTACCCAAAGACTAGTCTCGCCTGGTTATTTGGGTACTGGATAGCGATACCCCTTTACTCTGCTCAGGGATATTCCCCACGGATTGTGGTAGATTATTGTCCTGAAGGGAGAAGTCGCTCTAGGCGGAAAGGGACAACCTGAGGTCCCTGGTCGGTCAGTCACAGGGTAGATAGTGAGAAGGGAGGGAGAGGGAGTAGAAAGTGAGAAGGGAGGGGATAGATAGTGAGAAGGTGTGAGAGGGGGTATAAAGTGAGAGGGGGTATAAAGTAAGAAGGGAGGGAGAGGGGGTAGCTAGTGAGAAGGTGTGAGAGGGGTTAGATAGTGAGAAGGTGTGAGAGGGAGTAGATAGTGAGAAAGAGGGTAGTAAGAATATTAAAATATTTAGAGTGAGAATGAGTAAGAGAATTAATGAATTAGTGTGTGAATGAGGGAGAGAATGAAATTAATGTGTGGATGACTTGGGTGAATGAGTTAGTATGAATGAATTAATGTGTGGATGAATTGTCTGAATGAGAGAGTATGAATTAATGTGTGGATGAATTGTCTGAATGAGAGAGTATGAATTAATGTGTGGATGAATTGTCTGAATGAGTGAGAGTATGAATTAATGTGTGCATGAATTGTCTGAATGAGGGAGAGAATTAATGAATTTGTGAGAATGCATTAATGGATATGTGTAAATGATTTGTGTGAATGAGTGAGAGAGTAGATGATTGTGTGAATGAATTATGTGAGTGAAAGTGTGAGTGACTGTAAAAGTGTTTGTGTGTATCATAGATGTATAATTGATTTGTGGAAAGGCAAAGACACAGGCAGGGTGTTTAAGATGGCATAAGACGGGTTGTTTGGGGACAAAGTTGGATCATGCTGGGCTGTTTGGGGACACAGATAGCAAGTCCTATGTGTGTTATCTGGGTGCTAGTCAGGTTCTATGTGGGCAGTGTGGATGCCAGGGCTGGCTTTGGGTTGTGTAACCTGTGTTCTATGCCTGTAATTTAGGGGGGTTTATCTATACCTTTAATGCTGAGTTTTTATGTGAATTCCAATTGATCAATACCTGCAAAAATAGGTTTTTGTGTTTTTCTGTTGATCTATATCTGCTATGCTATGTTTCCATACATTATTTATGTATACCTGCAAATACAGTGTTTGTATGTCTTATTAAGTTGATCAATACCTTCAATCCATGTGTTTATTTGATCTATACACTCAGTGCTGAGTTTACATGTGATTTCCAGTTGATCTATACCTGTAATGCTGGGCTTGTGTGTTCTGTTGATCTATACTTTCAATGCTATGTTTCAATCCATTATTATTGTATACCTGCAAATACAGGATTTGTATGTATGATTCTATGCCTTCAGTGCTGAGTTCACATTTCAGTGAATTTCAATTGATCTATACATGCAAAGCTGGGTTTGTGCGTAGGGTTCAATTTTTTCAATACAAAATGTATCGACAGCAGGATCTTATATATATATATATATATATATATTAGGGCTGCAACTAACGATTATTTTAATAATCGATTAGTTGGCCGATTATTTTTTCGATTAATCGGATAAAAAAAAATACATTATTTTAAATTGAAGAAAAATTGCAATAAAAAATGTACAATTTACACTTTCATCTCTTTATTGCAATGGCCTCTCTCTATTCACCTTCTTATTTTACTGACATAATAATAAAAGCTACAAGAACCCAAACACAGTGTTTCTCAAACTAGGTTTTAATACAAAGTTATAAGTAAATATTAATTCATATGTTAACTATTTTTCATATTTAAAAAAAACTGAGAAAAAAACCTTGTTTAAATTTTTTTATTTACCAAACTGCCCCCAGTTATGCACATCTGACCCCCAGCTTGCCACTCTGCCCCCATATATGGCTTATACCTCTTTATGCTAGATTCCACTGTGCCCCCTGATATGCCTTATACTCCTTATATGCCAGTGATATGCAACTGAGCCCCCTGATATACCTTTTACCCCCAGATTTGTTTTATCCCCCCCTGATATGCCTTATATCGATGTCTTATACCCCCTATATGCCACTGAGCCCCCTGATATACCTTTTACCCCCAGATATGTTTATGCCCCCCTGATATGCCTAATATCCATATGCCTTATACCCCCTATATGCCCTAAAAATTCATAATACCCCCCATACACCACTATAACTCACCCATACACCACTCTGGCTCATCCCCCTCCGATACACCACACTGGCTCCTCCCCCCTCTCATACTCCACTCTGCCTCCTCCCCCCTCCCATACACCACTCTGCCTCCTCCCCGCCCATACATCACCTTGGCTCCTCCCCTCCCATACATCACTTTGCCTCCTCCCCCTCCCATATACCACTCTGCCTCCTCTCCTCCCATACATCACTTTGGCTCCTCCCCTTCCTATACGCCACTCTGCCTCCTCCCATATACCACTCTGGCTCCTCCCCCTCCCATACACCACTCTGGCCCCTCCCCCTCCCATACTCCACTCTGGCTCCTCCCATTCTCCACTCTGCCTCCTCCCCCTCCCATATATCACTTTGCCTCCTCCCCCCTCCCATACTCCACTCTGCCTTCTCAACCTCCCATACTCCACTCTGCCTCCTGTGAACCTCCGTTTCTGACAAGACACCAGGGAGCCGGGTAGAGAGGCAGAGTGGCGTATGAGAGGGGGAGGAGCCAGAGTGGTGTATTGGAGGGTGGCTCCCATACACCCCTCTGACTCCTCCCCCCTCCCATACACCGCTCTGCCTCTCTACCCGGCTCCGTTACTGAAGGCACTTTCACTGCAGCTTCATAGAAGCCACAGTGTAAGTGAAGGGCAGTAACGGAGTCTGTCTGTGCGATGCAGACCCTCACCGGCTGTCAGAGAGGATGATTCTCTGTCAGCCGGTGGGGGTCTGCATCGCACAGACAGACTCCGTTACTGCCCTTCACTTACACTGGGGCTTCTATGAAGCTGCAGGGAAAGTGGCTGTCAGTAACGGTGCCGGGTAGAGAGGCAGAGTGATGTATGGAAGGGGGGAGGAGGCAGATGGGAGGGGGAGAGAGACGGAAGTGAGAGACCGGCCGACAGTGAGGGGAATCCAGGTCCCCTGCAGCGTAGCGGGGGATCTGGATTCCGGTGTTATAATCCGATCTCTGTTTGAGGTCGGATTATATAAGGAGAAGAGTTTTTCAGAGCATTTGCTCTGAAAAAAACCTCTTTTTATAATCGATAAAAACCGATCCGATTAATCGATGATGAAATTCGTTGACAACGATTTTCATTATCGATTATTATCGATTTTATCGATTAGTTGTTTCAGCCCTACTATATATATATATATATTGGCAGCAGGGGCTAATATTAATATATATATATCAGCAGCAGGGCTAATATTACCCCTTGAGTCCCCTGTGGACATACCGGTAGGTCCAAAAAATGCATCCCAAGAATCCCCCCGGTACGTCCTGCCTTTCTTGACAGCCTGGACTCCCCCCTGACAGCAGAAGCCAGCATTGCTGGCTTTCTGCTGCCCGATCTCATATAACAGCTTCTGGCACGAAAGCTGGAAAACTGCTACATTTTTAAATGCCGATCGCGTGATCAGGCATTCCCTTCCGGGTCGCATCACTGCTGACGTCATCTGGAAGGTCATAAGAGATCACAGCCTCTGATGAGGCACAGACACTGTGATCTCTATGCAAGTCTGTGGGGACTTGCATAGAGATCACAGTGTGATCGGTGCAAGGGGATCGCAGGAAGGAGAGTGAGAAACCATGTTTCTCACCCTCCTCCCATGCGGAAACACAAAATGAAGGGAAAAAAATGATTAGTGATTTAAAAAAAAAATTCACTAAAATAATTAAAAAAAAAATAAAAAAACAAAGTGATGTCATTGTCATTCATAACATGTTCAAAAAACTTCATTGGGCAAAAACCAACAAGACAAAATAAATAAGACTAAAAGAAAAACAAAGGATAGAAATAACCTCCTTGGCCTTAAAATTATAGATATATAGATATATTTTTTCCAAAACAAGAAGGGCTGTCTTTACATATCATAATTTTGATTGCATCATCTAAGGCTTATAAAAAAAAACCACATAGCTTATTCTGCTATTTGGGACATCTTTGAAGCTGGATACGCGCCCGGAAAGCCCCCGAACAAGGCATACTGCAGAAAGCCCTCTGGCAGGAAACACAGCAGGAAAAGGCATGGTCAAGCAAACCGAGTCAGTAACAGGAGATCATAGACAGAAGGCCGAATCAGGAACTGATGCACAGGGTCAAGACAGGCCAGGTCAAAACGGTACGATCCAAAGAGAACACTGTCAGCATGGCCAAACGCAAAGTATACGTAGAAGGCTGTATAAGCTCAAATGGAAAGGCCCATACCGAAGGATAAGGCAGGTATTTAAGGAGGGAGCGCCACCCAGATAACAAGGTACAGGCGGCTAGTAGCCGAGGTTCTGATACTGGAAAGGGAAGCCACTAGAGGCTCAAGATAGACATCACTACTAGAGTAATATAGGCAGGGTCCAAGCAGGCAGGGTGTAACCCTGACAGCCCTTTTTGGGACATCTGTGATGGCCCGATCAAACCATATATTTTTGAAAACTAGATACCAAAACTAAAGAAAATTAATGTTAACAAAGCTCCGGGGCCTGATGGTATTCACCCACGAGTACTTAAGGAGCTGAGTCAGGAAATAAGTGAACCTCTGTTTCTAATCTTTCGGGATTCTTTTCTTTCAGGAATTGTACCACAGGATTGGAGGAAGGCAGATGTGGTTCCTATTTTCAAAAAGAGTTCAAACTCTGTGCCTGGAAATTATAGACCTGTGAGCTTAACTTCCGTGGCTGGGAAAGTATTTGAAGGGCCAATTTTATTCAACATATTTATAAATGACCTGGCAGTAGGCGTTGAAAGTCATGTTTCTGTGTTTGCAGATGACACTAAACTAGGTAAAGTTATACAAGGCGAGCAGGATATTACTGTGCTGCAGAGGGATCTAGATAGACTGGGGGACTGGGCACACAAATGGCAGATGAAATTCAATGTAGCCAAATGTAAAGTTATGCACTTCGGGGTAGGGAATGCACAAGCAACCTGCACCCTAAACGGTAGTGAATTAGGGGTAACAACAAATGAGAAGGATTTGGGAATTGTTATAGACAACAAACTAGGCAACAATGTGCAATGTCAGTCTGCGGTTGCTAAGGCCAGTAAGGTATTGTCGTGTATAAAAAGGGGCATCAAGTCGCGGGATAAAGATATAATTTTGCCTCTTTATAAATCAATGGTAAGGCCGAAACCTTGAATATGCTGTGCAATTTTGGGCACCTATTCTAAAGAAGGATATCATAGCACTAGAAAGGGTGCAGAGGCGGGCTACAAAATTAATAAAAGGAATGGAGCACTATAGTTATGAAGAAAGGTTAACTAATTTAAATCTGTTTAGTTTAGAGAAACGTCGCCTCAGAGGGGATATGATAACATTATATAAATATATTCAGGGCCAATACAAACCATTGTGTGGAAATCTGTTCATAAACAGGACTATGCATAGGACACGTGGTCATGCGTTCAGATTGGAAGAAAGGAGATTTAGACTAAAGCAGAGGAAAGGTTTTTTTTACAGTAAGGACAATAAGGATGTGGAATTCTCTGCCTGCAGAGGTAGTTTTATCGGAGTCTGTACAGACGTTTAAACTGCAACTGGATGGATACCTGGAAAAACATAATATTCAGGCATGTAATCTTTAATTATGGGGAAACAGCTTATTGATCCAAGGAGAAATCTGAAGAAGGAATTTTTTCCCCTGGTTAGTGCAAAATTGGAAAGAGCGAAACCGGGGGGGTTTTGCCTTCTTTTGGATCAACAGCAACAAATAAACAGATATAGGAAAGGCTGAACTTGATGGACGCATGACTTTTTTCAGCCTATGTAACTATGTAACACCAGAAGGTATTTTAAATGTTGGTGTTTTAACTCCTTCCATGCCAGGATTTTTGGGGAGATACAGTGCCAATATTTTTTATTTATTTATTTTACTTTCAACATATTTTCTTTGAACTGGATCATTCCCACGATGCCACCAATGATCAAAGCTGAAACCGTGTTGCTTAAATGCCTTGTGATGCGACCACATATAAACTGTGAATATGTTTTTTTTTAAAAGATGGAATTGTGTGCTAACCTTAACTTTTATAGTTCTTTCCATCAGAGTGAAGAATTCTTATGCAAGAACATTAAATATATTTGTACCTTGTAATGTTACTGTGTAAGTTCCTCTTTTCAAGACTTTAACTGCAATTTAACTAAATTGCACAAATAGCTAAAAATACCCCGTTCCTCTTATACATTTTTTAGCTATTCTTTGTACTCTCTCCCATTCTAAATAAATCCATAACAATGCTTTGGACAGAGCTATTAACACATTTTTAGATGTTGCTATATGTTTTTTTAATGTATGTGTCATGACACAGCGTAGGAAGGAGACACCGATGTCAGGTAGGACTGGAAAGGGATAAATCCAACAAGCCGAGGTCAGGGAGCCAGAGATCAGGAACGTCATAATACAAACCAAGGTCAGCATACCGGAGAACAGGAACATCATGGGATAAGCCGAGCTCAGGATACCAGAAGACAGGATAAACGGGAACAAGCCAGGTAAGCAACAGGAGAGCAAACGGAACACGTACTGAGGAATAGGCACGACCATCAGAAGGTAATGACTGAAGGTTTCAGAATCTCTTAACTAGGGAGTGGAGTTTTGGCGCCAATTAGAGCTTTCCCACGAAATTTTCAAAGTCCTGTTACGTCACTTCCTCTGCGGCCATCTTGAATGTGGCGTATTCGTAACCTCCCTGTAAAAGGCGAGGCAATCTCCGCCGGCACCACTAGGTGACATGAAGAGGATCGAGTCAGGACACCGGAGCCGGACCTGCAGCTGCCGAAGTTCCTGTGTGGAGGCGGGAGGTCTCCCTCGCCTCCGCGGTGGCTGATGCTGCTGTGCAGAAGCGGGAGGTCTTCCCCTACTTTGCAGTGGAGGAGGCTGCTGTGCAGAGGCAGGGGGGTCTCCCCCTTCTTCGCGGCGGCTGCGGTTGCCGAACGGAAGACCCAGAAGATCTCCCTGCCAGGTACGTAACAGCATGCTAGTATTTTGTCACCCCTAGCAGCTGCTTCATCACATTGCTTATTGTTGCTATGGTTGGAACCAGCTATTACCGTATTTGCTCGATTATAAGACCCTGAATATTATTTTAGGAAAAAAAGAAAAAGCCTGATTGTAAGACGACCCTATAGGAAAAAAGTTTTACCAGTAAATATTAATTCATGTAAACTATTTTTTCATATTTAATAAAAGCTATGATTGAGAAAAATATTTGTTTTTATTTCCTTTTATTTGCCAACCTGCCCCCCCCCAGTTATGCACATCTGGCCCCCAGAAATGCCTTATACCCCACTATATGGCACTCTGCCTCCCTTATATGCCTTATACCCTCCTATAGGCCACTCTGCCCCATGATATGCCTTTTAACCCCCTATATGCCACTCTGCCTCCAGAAATGCCTTATATAGGGGGTATAAGGCATTTCTGGAGGCAGAATGGCATATAGGGGGTATAAGGCATTTCTGGAGGCAGAGTGGCATATAGGGGGACAGTTACATACCTAGACACTAATATACCCACTTACATACCCACTCTGACACTAACATACCCCATACAGACACTTACCTAGCCAGACATTAACATACCCAGACACTAATATACCCACTCTGACACACTTCCAAACCAAGACACGCACTCAAGCAACTAAGGCACTTCACTCACTGCAATGCCTCCGCAGGCGCTTACTGCAGCTCCCATGGGATTATGCAATGATGCTGTGTGACCCCGCTAGGCCCCGCCTCCTCGAGAAAATTAAAGAGATAAGTCTGATCCGCCGATGACCAGTTGCGCCGGGGTCCCATGGACAGGCCGGTCTTGCTTCCGGAGCGCCGCCTGTCATAGAGAGATCAATGATCTCCCCAACTGGCTCTGCTTTCCCGGCAGTGGGCGTGCTATCCTGGCGTGGAGGCGGCCCCCATGCCGAGGGCACGCTAGGCCGGGAAGGGTACGTGCGTAGACAACCTTCACTGCTACCCGCGCTTTCGCGGGCGCTCTGTGATAGACGCCCAATGGAAGTGCCGGCAGCAGCTGAGGTTACCAGACAGGAGGATCCAGGTCCCCTGCAGCACTGTGGGGAGAACTACAATGGTGGCTTCCACGCCTGCAGATAAAGGAAGTTTGTTGAAACAAAATGACATTAAACAAGGTTTTTGTCAATGCTACCCTACATTACCATATATACAGCACTGTATTGAGACTCAAGGAGCTCATGGGACTTCAGCTTTTATAGAAGAACACCCAAAATAACAGTCTGAAAGCTTCAGTCGCACTACCCTATACACATGCAAATGGAGTGCTTTAAGCTCAACGTACAGTGATATATTGATGGTTGTGAGTGGTATAAAGTCTCCCATCTTACTCTCATTGTAGATAAAAAGGAAAGAAAACAGAATGAAAAATACAATGTCATGTCAGTTTACAGAACTAAACTAACTAGGGCTGCAACTAACGATTCATAATCGATTAGTTGGCCGATTATTTTGCCGATTCATCGATTAATCGGATAAAAAAAATGAATGTAAATTTTTCATTTATTTAAAATAATTTAATAAACAAATGATGTTAAATACAAACAGCAGAATAAAAAAAACTTTGATAAAATGCATTTCTTGTCTGTATTTCCCAACCAGCCCCCCCAATTTATGCACATTTGAGCCCAGGCTTGCCACGCTGCCTCCCACATATGCCACGCTGCCTCCCACATATGCCACTCCACGCTGCCTCCCACATATGCCACTCCACGCTGCCTCCCACATATACCACTCCACGCTGCCTCCCACATATACCACTCCATGCTGCCTCCCACATATACCACGCTGCCTCCCACACATGCCACTCCACGCTGCCTCCCACATATCTCATAGTCCCCTCATAGAGTCACAGACCCGTTCGCATCACACTGACACCATACTTTTTTAAATAAGTACTGGGTTAATCTTTACGGCCCCCACGATTTAGATTCCCCTTAGTTTGCCCCCCCCCTTTATCTCTAACTGCACCTTATGTTAACTTTATTAAATTAATCAAATTAACCCTTAGTCCTCATCATTAAATTAACCCTAAACACCCCATTAACCATAACTACCCCTAAATTAACTCTAAATACCCCATCAAAACAAAACACCCCATTAACCATAACTGCCCCTAAATTAATCCTAAACACCCCATTAACCACA
This sequence comes from Spea bombifrons, assembly GCF_027358695.1. NCBI lineage: Eukaryota > Metazoa > Chordata > Amphibia > Anura > Pelobatidae > Spea > Spea bombifrons. Next base: position 20,075,968 of record NC_071092.1, on the reverse strand, counting down.
GCATCCCCTAAATTAACCCTAAAGACCCTGTCAACCACAACAGCCCCTAAATTAACCCTAAACACCCCATTAACCACAGCTGCTCCTAAATTAACCCTAAACACTCCATTAACCATAGCTGCCCCTAAATTACCCCTGAACACCCCATTAACCATAGCTGCCCCTAAACACCCCATTAACCATAACTGCCCCTAAATTAACCCTAAACACCCCATAAACCATAGCTGCCCCTAAATTAACCCCCACCTCCCCTAACTTTCAGCAGCCCAAATATTAATTTTATACTTACAGTTAATTAATTTTATACTTACAGTGTCACAGCCATGTGGTTCTGGCCTTCTGGGAGAAGGAAGGGGCGGGGCCAGTTGTCACAGTGATTACAGGGAGGGACTGGTAAGTAGGAGCTGCTGCTGTGAGTCAGACTAAACGGATTATATAATGAGGGGTATTTTCAGAGTGTTTGCTCTGAAAAAACCCTCATTTTATAATCGATAATAATCGATTCAACTAATCGATAATGAAATTCGTTGGCAACGAATTTCATTATCGATTATTATCGATTTTATCGATTAGTTGTTGCAGCCCTAAAACTAACTAGAAGCAGCTTTTTTTCTTTCCCAATTATGTTTTTATTTATGTTGTGCCCGGGGTTTTTTGAGCCTTGCCATACACTAACATCCATTTAAATACTCTTAACACCATACAGTAACAGACACACACTAACATTCTACACACACATGCTAACATTCTACTGTAGCATAAACAATACCAAACATGCTAGCACCTCACTATTATATACATGCACACATACACACACTGATTAACACTATACATATATAAAATACACACTCTAAAACTATGGACACATACACTGAATATGAAAATAAAGTAGACATACTGACTCTGGAACTATAAATATACACAAGTATGTACACACATACATACACTGACTAGAGAATTATACATGTACACACACACACACACACACACACACACTGACTCCAGCACTATACAGTACATTTGCACACTGACTCCAACACTACAATACAGTAGGCATACCGACTCTGGAACTATACATATACACAAGTATTTACAGTACACACATACATTACAGCACTATACATACACACTGACGCTGACACATACAGTAGATTCAATAACTTCAGCACTATATATTTACACACTGAGACTACAGTATGCAATTACACACACTGACTCCAGCACTATCCAAATATACACATACACATTGACTCTGACACCATAGTATACACAAGACCCACCATGCCACTGTCTATATTCTGCCTTCTTGAATCCGGCACACTATGCTTTCCTGCAGGGGCGCACTGTGAAGTGACTTACATTAGGTGACCCCGCTGTGTAGCATAGGGTGCCAGATTCATGATGGCACCCCTGCAGAACCCAGGGTTTGTCGAGTCCTGCCTCACATAAAAGAAATTTCAGAAGACCTACAATCAAGAATTGTTGATTTGTATCAAGCTGGAAAGCATTAGAAAGTAATCTCAAAGAGTTTCCATATTCATAAGTCCACAGACAAATTGTTTAGTACTGTGACTACTCTCCCTAGAAGCGGACGCCCAGCCAAGATGACTCCAAGGGCACAACGCAGAATGCTCAGTGAGGTACAAAAAAGAACCCCCAGAGTAGCAGCTAAAGGCTTGAAGGAATAATTGGAACTGGGTTAATTTACTTTTTTGGTCACTGTATATGGGTAGAGGATACAAAAGAATCCAGGGTCTAAAATATGTTTATTCTAACATGCTTCCATACACCCTCTCATATACCATGAAAAATTTTACATGTCAATTTATTCACTTTAATCAGAAAGTGTGATTTTCCTTACTTGCATTGATATTCCAGGCCTGTCTGATCCACCAAGAGGAAATAGTGGCCATTCCATGCCTTAGCATTGGGCTCAACTCTAACGTGGTTAATATCTGCTCCATAGTGAATACGAATACCAGCACTGAAATCCTGCAGGTACTTGATCATATCATCAGCATGGGGAAAAAAGTCATGTGAATAATGATGAAATCGTAAGTGTCTTTCTCCGCTCAGCAGAGAGTTCCAGTCATGACGAAAGTTGAACTCACTGTTCTTGCGTCCTGTGAATTGCTTGTTGATGCTGATCAGCTTACGATGCCGTGGGAAACGAGAAAAGAAGCTACCTGGGATCCAACTACGTTCCAAGACCAAGTAGTCCCTTCTAGAACCTTCCAGGAATTTGGCAATTTGAAGTCCTCCAGGGCCAGCTCCAAGCACACAGTAATCATGGGCAACCAAGAGAGCAGACAGACATTCGCAGATGACAAATAGAAAGAATGGGATACACTGGACAACTGCCATGATTATACTCTGTACGGAGAAGAAACAAACAGCATGTTAATATATACTCATTTCGTTTAGTCAAAAAGTATACAATATTTTTAGACATCTTCCTCGAGTCATTTGCAGATCAGACTTTCCAGCTTAAACAAGGGGATCCTAAAACTGAGAGGGAATTAGATTCCATGTTCCAAGATAGCTCTAGGAAGGACCTTGCTGGCTCTTGCCCACATACATTGCCTAAGCATCCCTTCTGATAATACATATACACTCACTGGCTATTTTATTAGGTACACCTTGCTCGTGTCGGGTTGGACCCCCTTTTGCCTTCATTCTTCTTGGCATACTTTCTACAAGGTCCTGGAAACACAGTTGCTGCAGATTTGATGGCTGCACATCAATTATGTCAATCTCCCGTTCCACCACATCCCAAAGGTATTGGGATTTAGATCTGGTGACTGTGGAGGCCATTGGAGTACAGTGAACACATTTTCATGTTCAAGAAATAGTTTAAGATGATGCGAGCTTTGTGACATGGTGCATTATCCTGCTGGAAGTAGCCATCAGGAAGACGAGTACGCCATGGTCATAAAGGGATGGACATGGTCAGCAACAATACTCAGGTAGGCTGTCACGTTTAAACGATGCTCAATTGGTACTAAGGGGCCCAAAGAATGCCACACCATTATACCTCCACCACCACCCTTGTTCACTTAAATCCCTTTTCTTTCCCATTCTGATGCTCAGTTTGACCATGTCTACATGCCTAAACACATTCAAGGTGGAACTTCAAAAGATGGCAGCTCTGTCTCTAATATTAACGTTAACAAAGGCCGTCTCTAGATGAAAATGGACAGACAAATTAAGCTATCCTAAGAGATGAAGTAAAAAATTAAGTATACATGAAAAAGGGATGTAGGGAAGCCCCCGGTACCCTAAGCTGAATTAGACAGAAGCAATTAGGTAAAATGCATTCATTAAACACATATGGAGAGATTCTACACTTGCAAGGGGGGCCCAAAAGGGCACTACATAGTTACATAGTTAGATAGGCTGAAAAAAGACATGCGTCCATCAAGTTCAGCCTTTCCCATATCTGTATTTCTTCCTGTTTATCCAAAAGAAGGCAAAAAAACCCCAGTTGAGCGCTTTCCAATTTTGCACAAGCTAGGGAAAAAATTCCTTCATGACCCCAGCATGGCAGTCAGATCCCTCCTTGGATCAAGAAGCTGTTTCCCCGCAGTCTAAAAGTTATATCCCTGGACATTATGTTTTTTGTAAATATTCATCCAATTGCTGTTTAAATGTACTGTATTTGCTCGATTATAAGACAAGGTTTTTTTCAGAGCAAATGCTCTGAAAAATACCCCTCGTCTTATAATCGGGTCGTCTTATAATCAGACCTCAAATAGGTCTGACTATGAGACGACTAAGATCCAGATCCCCCGCAGCTGCAGGGGACCTGGATCCTCCTGTCTCCAACCCCCCCCCGCCCCACTTACCGGTACTTCTGAGTCCCCAGTGTGTAGCTGGGGCACAGTGTAGATGTCTACGCGATTTGCGTAGACAACTTCCGCTGCAGCAGGAAGGAGGTGTGGCTAGCAGCGGGGGTTGTCTGCATCCATCGCGCAGACCTTCCCCGGCTGCCAGAGATCAGAGTTCCCTGCACCGCTACCCCGGCTACATGACAGGGAAGTCAGAAGCACCGGTAAGTTTTGGGGGGGGGCAGGGGAATGTTAAATGGGGGGCATAAGGCATTTCTGGAGGCAGAGTGCTCTGTGAAATGCCTTTTAACCCCCTTAATGCCACTCTGCCTCCAGAAATGCCTTTTTTAACCCTCTATACGCCACTCTGCCTCCTGAATGCCTTAAACCTCCCTATATGCCACTCTTCCCCATAATATGCCTTTTAACCCTCTAAATGCCAGAGTGGCATATAGGGGTATAAGGCATTTCTGGAGGCAGAGTGGCACATAGGGGGTCAAAAGGCATATCATGGGGCACAGTGGCATTTAGAGGGTTAAAAGGCATATCATGGGGCACAGTGGCATATAGGGGGTATAAGGCATTTCTGGGGCAGATGTGCATAACTGGAGGGCAGGTTGGAAAATAGAAGGAAATAAAACCAAAAAATTGTTCTCAATCATAGCTTTTATTAAAAAAAATAGTTTAGATGAATTAACATTTACTGGTAAAACTTTTTTCCTATAGGGCCGTCTTATATTCAGGCTTTTTCTTTTTTTCCTAAATTAATATTCAGATTTGGGGGGTCGTCTTATAATCAGGATCGTCTTATAATCGAGCAACTATGGTATGTACAGATTTAGTCTTCACAAATTAAATGAGATTTGGCATCAAATTATAATTAACCCCTTTTTGACAAAGGCTGATTTTCTTTTTGTACCCTTCGTGACAATAGCTGTTTTAATATTTCTGCGGTGCTCGTGTTTAGCTGTAGTTTTGTTCTTTCCTGTTTACTGAACCCACACAAGTTATATATTGTTTTTTCAGGACAAGAAGGGCTTTCTTTAGATGTCATTGTTTAGATTGTATCATATCATTTACCATTAAAAAAGTATAAAAAAGACTTTCTGACTTTTACTTTTAAGAATCTTAAGAGTTAAGAAATACCCCAATATTTTTATGTTTTTTTGCTTTTTTCTGCATGCTATGGGGCAATAAGTACAAGTAGCATTTTGCTATTTCAAAACCATTTTTTCCAAATCTGGTAATTCTTCCCCTATGTGCTATTTCAGGTATCTTTGAAGACTAGACACCCCAGGTTATTTCAAATGTTAGTATTTTAACTTTTTCCATGCACTATTCTACCGCCAGTCTTTCTCAAACTTTGTAGTAGTCATTGTTTTGCGTTTTTGTTTTTTCCACACACATTTTAATTCATGTATGAATTTACAACTCCTGGTATATGCCACTGTCACACAATACCCCTATATGCGTCCAGTAACATCTCCTGAGTACAGTGATCCCACTGGCTGTTTTGGGGCAAAAGGGACACATTTGAGGCATGCACATTTTTCAATGTTGAACTTTATTTGGTGACCCTGTGCCCATGCCCTATTTGGTACATCTTTGAGTCTGGCCAATTCAATGTGCCCAATAAAACCATATATTTTTGAAAATTAGACACCACAGGGTATTTCAAATGCTGGTATTTTAACTCTTTCAATGCGCTTGTTCTACCACCAGCCTTTGTCAAAGTTAGCAGTAGTATTTTTTGTGTGTATTTTTCCCACACATGTAATTTAGGTATGAATTTACAGGTCCTGGTATATGTCACTGTCACACAACAGCCCAATATGTGTTCAGCAACATCTCTTGCGTACAGTGATACCACCCTTACATGGGTTTATCGGGTTGTTTGGGGGCTGAAAGCCACATTTGGGACATGTGCATTTTTCAATTGGAAATTAGACATGTGGTCATTGTGTTAATTGGGACATTGTTGAACCCAGCCAATTCAATTTACCCCATTTTTTAGAACTGGAAGGTTCCTCTGATGGAACATCTGTGACATCTGTGGAAAATTATTTTTACATGTTAAATTTTTTATTTATTTTTAGATTATTTTTTTTACGTTACATTTTTTTTCTCATTTATTTTACTAATCACATAGTGATTAGAAAGCTGAGCTCCGATTTTCCGTATTAGTGGCCCTCATGCATTATGTCTCGGGGCTCTGTCGACTCTCTCCTTTATGGTGCTGCGCCCGACGTCGACAGCTAATCCTGTTTTGTTATTATGCCTTTGTATAACATTTCTATGGGCTCATCAGCGTGTATGTATCTCTTAAACCCGCTATGTTGCGCTTGTTTCTTATGTATCTTTGGAACTCACCTTCTGTACCTATAACATAAAATAAACTAAATTTCTTCTAAAAAAAAAAAAAAAGAAAGCTGAGCTCCACTGACTTTCATGGCTGAATGCAGTACCTGTATTCAACCTGCAAGCGGAACTCTTTTCAACTCCATTGTTTTTTTTAAAGGATGCCGGCAGTGGCGGTTGTGACCGCTCTCTGGAGCAGTCACAGCGCATCCTGGGGTGAGTTTTCGGTGTCACTGAAATGCCATAACCATAAGAATATCCTAAATATTTCTCTTTCAAAATGCCTGATGTAAATGCTCAGACCTTAATCTGTCCTTGGTCTCATTTTAAGTTTCAGGATAGCATTATGCATGTTTAATTTCCCTCACTGTACAAGCCATTCCTGAGGCTGTTACATTTAACTACCACCCTCTCTGTAAATAAGCCTCCGTTTTTTAGATAAAGAACGTGTTCTAACATTTCTTCTCCTTTGAAATAAACTTCCAGTTTGTTAAATCCCTCCCAGGGACATGCAGTTTACATAGCTATACTCTAAAAGAGGAAATCGTGCGTCTTCCAACAAGACTGATCTCTTGTTACTGCTAGGCTGACAACCTCCTTGTCGCCCATTTGAACACTCCCCCCAAAATATTCTGTCTGTAGGCAGGGTGTTCCTCATACTGCCCTTTCGTCAGGTATAAGCATTCATAAGTAGCTATGCACCAGCAGGGTGGTCCTCCTGTGAAAATAGATCCGTGGCACATCTCTAAGACTGGACACCTCCTTAAGCCAATAATAGCTACTGAGGTTATATATACAACTTCTGTTTTATCTGTGTTTTGTACTAAGTTATAGTGTTTATATAAAATGCAAATGCTGTTCAATGTTCAGTCTAAGTTTTAGTACCCAATACTGCTGCTGAATGTGGGGTTCTGGATTGTTCTCAGGTAATTCTCTTTCTATTCCCCCTTTGCACAGCCAAGATAAGTGTTTTGGTTTATTGTTTGATCTTTGTTGCTGAATTCCTTTACCATCCACAGGGAAATAGTGTCAGAGTTAGCGGGGGACCATGACCACCATCTCTAGAGGGTTGACGCAGATAACCTACATTGACCATACAAACAAAAAATAATAAAGTGCACTCTGTGTTACTCTATTACAAAACAAAGTGTAAATTAGAAATGAGTGGGGACGCAGAAGAGGAGCGGCGTGCAAGGAAGATAAGCCTAGCAGCAGCATTTAGGACAGACCGCAGAGGAGACAGTAGAATGCCAAACAGAAGAGTGTTGCAGTAGTCAAGACGGGAAATAAGTGAATGAACCAGAGTTTTTGTGGATTCTTGGGTGAGGAATGGGTGAGAGATGATTTTTTAGGTGCAAGTGGCAGGATCTGGCAAGGGGCTGAATGTGAAGGATGAAGGAGAGGTTTGAGTCAAGCATCGGGCCTGGTTAGTAGGAGAGATAGTCGTGTTGTTAATGATAGAGAGTGGAGATGGAAGATAATAAGTTCAGTTTTAGAAAGATTACGTTCCAGGTAGCGTTGTGACATCCATGAAGAAATAGCAGACAAGCAGTTGGTAATACAGGACATAAGAGATGGAGAGAGAGATCAGGAGAAGACAGGTAGATTTGGGTATCATCTGTATATACCGTATTTGCTCGATTATAAGACGAGGTTTTTTCCAGAGCAAATGCTCTGAAAAATACCCCTCGTCTTATAATCGAGGTCGTCTTCTAATCAGACCTCATTCTGCTTCGGCCGTGCTGCTTACCGGGCTTTGATCGCGAGCAGCGTCTCTGCTATTAGCAGCAGGAAACAGGAAGCTAGCACAGTCCTCACATAACTCTACCTCCCCCCTCCTTCCTCTGGGGGCGGGGCCAGAGAAGTTGCTCTCACAGCCGGGCCCCTGCAGAAGTCTGCGAGTGGGAGATCTGCAGTTCAGGTAAGAGGGTGGGGGGTTTGAGCGTGTGTGTATGTGTGATTAATGGAATGAATGAGTATTTAAATGTTTGTGAATGAGTGTGTGTGTGTGATAGCATGGCTGTGTAAGGGGGTGGGGGTGGTAGCATGGCATAGGGAGGCTGTAATCACACTTCTAACATCCCCAGGTTCCAGCATGTACTGGCTGCCTTGGCTTGATAGGAGTGTGATTGCTGTTAGCAGTATATATATATATATATATATATATATATATATATATATATATATATCTCCAGAAATGCATTTTAACCCCCTATATGCCACTCAGCCCCATGATATGCCTTTTAACCCACTATATGCCAGAGTGTATAAGGCATATCATGGGGCAGAGGGGCATATAGGGGGTTAAAAGGCATATCATGGGGCACAGTGGCATATAGGAGGGTATAAGACATTTCTGGAGGCAGAGTGGCATATAGAGGGTTAAAAGGCACATCATGGGGCAGAGTGGCAAATAGGGGGGTATAAGGCATTTCTGGGGACAGAGTGGCAAGCCTGGGGGGGCAGGTTGGCAAATAAAAGGAAATAAAAAATATATTTTTCTCAATCATAGCTTTTATTAAATATGAAAATTAGTTTACATGAATTAATATTTACTAGTAAAACTTTTTTCCTATAGGGTAGTCTTATATTCAGGCTTTTTGTTTTTTTCCTAAATTAATATTTTGATTTTGGGGGGTCGTCTTATAATCAGGGTCGTCTTATAATCGAGCAAATACGGTAGATGATACTGGAGGCCAAATGAGTTGATTAGTTTGCCAAGAGATGAAGTATAAAGAGAGAACAGCAGAGGGCCAAGGACTGAACCTTGGGGGGCGCCAACCAAAAGTGGAAGGGATGATGATGTCTTGCCAGAGAAGCTGACAGAACTATTCCTCATTATATTATCTAGATCACTCAAAACCATGTAGGTATGCAGAGAGTTGGCAAACTCGTATCGACAGTTATCTTGCTGAACATATAAAAAAGAAAGCTCTCAAAAGAACAGGCATCCCATCTGGAAAACTCTCCCTCTCTAGAGGAACTGACCTTTGTCATAAAGAACTCTCAAGCAGGGAAAAGTCCTGGCCTGGATGGCTTTCCGTTAAGCTACTATAAAACCTTTTCGGATCAGTTACTCCCACAATTGCTTAAGACACTAAACTACATATTAGAGGGTGGGGTTTTACACTCAAAAATGCTCATGGCCATCAAGAAAAAAAAGACCCTTCCCTGTGCCAAAGTTATAGACCGAAATCTTTGCTCAACACTGGTTTGAAATTTTTTGCTTCAGGTTGTCACCAGATAGTCCATCCTGATTAAACTGGCTTTGTCCCTGCCAGAGAAGCAAAAGACCATACGATTAAACTTCTAAACATCATTCACAGGACTTACAAAAGTAATAGGAAGTTACTGCTCCTTTCAACAGATGCTGGAAAGGCATTCAATAGGGTGGGCTGGCTGTTTATGTTCTATGCGCTTCTGATGCTGGGTATTGGGTCCTAACATGCAAGTGGATAGGAAGGCCCTCTAGAACCAAGGGTTCTAAAACTATTCCAGACCCTAATGATTCATATACCCAAACAATTCTTTGATACCCTTAGATACCCTGGGGGTAATCGAAGTCCATGCCAGAGATATACCCAGTTAGGATTTCCAAAATATAGGGGTGGTTTAGCACTTCTCCATGTCCTAAAATACTATCAGGCAAAAAACCTGTTACTGTCACACTCACCTCTTCGTTGCCGCACGCACGCGAGCGAGCAGAAGACTGCTCGCGCGTGGTGGCGGCTTCCGTGCACCCCTTCGTTGCCGCACGCGAGCAGAAGACTGCTCGCGCGCGGTGGCAGCTTTCTGATACCCCTTCTGTGCCGCACACACGCGTGCAGAAAACTGCTTGCGCGCGGCGGTCTTCTGGGGATCCCATTAACCCCTCCGATGCGGGTGGTCGAATGTCCGACCACCGGCATCAGGGACGGAGGTCCGGAGCTGGGAGTCTTGCTTCTGCCGGGCATCGTATTGCCCGACGAAGCAGTGACTCCCAGTATCTGGTACTTACCCGGGCTCGGTCTTCAGCCATTCCTCCTGCTTGTCCTGTAGGGGGAATGGCCAGTCTGCCTCAAAGGTGGGGTTCTGGGAGATCCTCCAGTGCTATTGGGTCACGGGCTGGGAGGCGGAGCTTGTAATTTTGGCGCCGGTTTTAAATACCCCGGATATGCTTTGTCTGGTACCCTGTTGTGGTCGTTGTTGCAGTTTTGATCCCTTACGTTTGTACTTCTTGATATCTCTGGATTTTTGATCTTTTGCTTGCCTGACTATCCTTTGCCTGCCGATTTTGTACCGTACCCGCTCCGTTGCTGACCCGGCTTGTTGGACTACCCGCTCCGTTGCTGACCCGGCTTGTTGGACTACCCGCTCCGTTGCTGACCCGGCTTGTTGGACTACCCGCTCCGTTGCTGACCCGGTTTCTCTAAGTATATCGTACGTTTCTGTTTGGCATTGCTGTATTGGCTCCGTCTTCTGTATCTGCTGTTCATATCCTTGTACCCAACTCGTTCCTATATTATCCGCTTACACCTAGCCTCCTCACTGTTGGGTATCATCTAAGTCCTAGCTCCCTGTCACTAAGGGTATCCTTTGGTGATAGGGTTCCGGGCAGAATAACTCCTGCGGTGTGCGCTATCGTGTTAGTGGTCGTGACAGTTACGAATTGATCAGTTAGAAATGGAAGTGAGCCACGGGTGGCACTGGAGCTGGAGGGATTGCATGGTGGCATCATACACTGCTTATCGCCGAACCGCAGGGATCCAGAGCCCAAAACGCACCCGTTAGTTTCTGTGACATCGGCGGTCGGTTGGACAGCAGGCTCTGCTCTTCACGGCTCCCCCCCCCCGATGCTACCACTCCTGGATAACCCAGACTTCCCACCGGGCTTTCCACATGGGACTTTTGCTTTTCTGGGGGTTCCCTACCCTATACAACTATATAGAATCAGAGAGATTTGCTTTCTGTCAGATTACTCAGCAACATAACATTTCTCGGGACTTGATGAAGTTTGAAACTTTTTGTACAAATCCCAACCCCCCCCAAACAGGGAATATCTAAGCTCTATACCCCAATTGTTGCTAACAAATACACCCCCCGTTTTACCTTCCAAAGTGGGAAACTGCTCTAGATATATCTTTTACTGATGACAAATCGTCCAAAATGTTCATATTAATAGTATCGAACCCCACTGTGGCTCTGTGGAATCTTTCCGAGGGCAGATGGGAGGTGTTGAGATGCATGGAAGCATTTGGATCCATGATCCACATCTGGTTGCATTGCCTACGGCTCTCCAAAAGCCTTGTATATCGAGCCATATTTCAAATCTGTGACAGACCCCTCCCTGGTGGCTTATATGCTCCTACATCATAGGATGTCTCGAACGCACCCTACTCCAAGCGTGCGTATGACTTGGTTCTGTCTGCCCTAGAGCGAAAATAGTGATAAAAATATCCACCCTTAATACCACCCACAATTAACTATAATGATATAACTAATATAACGCTGCCACCACCAAGACAATTTATAAATGGGGTGCCTTGGTACCCCAAGCGATTTAGACAAAAAAACCCACACAATATATTTTAACACAATAATTAGGCAATGTCAAATTACCAATTAAATTGTCTCATCAGGTAACGTGAGTCTTTACCAGACAAAGGCAGAACTTAACCCCTTAAGGACAATACTGTTTCTTACTCATAGTATACTGTGGGACAATGGCTCTTTTAACATTTTTCAGTGTTTTTTTTTTTTCAGGACAAACAGGGCTTTCTTTAGATACCATTATTTTTATCATATCATCTAATTTACTATAAAAAAAATGATAAAATATGATGATTTTGTGTTAAAAAATTACTTACTCACTTTTTAAACAAAAAATTTTTACTCATCTCCAAAAACTAATGAAAAAAACCTTCTAAATAGATTCTACTATTTGTCCTGAGTTTAGAAATAGCCAATGTTTTGATGTTTTTTTTGTTGCTTTTTTCTGCATGTTATGGGGCAATAAGTACCGGTAGCGTTTTGCTATTTCAAAACCATTTTTTCCTCAAAGCTGGTCATTCTGCCCGATGTGCTATTTTGAGTATCTTTGAAGCCGGCCAATGACCAATTTAACCATTTCCATGCACTAGTTCCACCATCAGCCTTTGTCAAACTTTATGGTAGTAAAAATTGTGCTCCAGGTATAATTTACAGCTCCTGGTATATATCACTGCCAAACAACATCCCAATATGTGTTCCTCAACATCTCCTGAGCGCAGTGATACCCCACATGCATGGGTTTGTTAGTTTGTTCGGGGACTAAAAGGCCCTTTTTGAGAGGTGTGCATTTTTAAAATTGGAATTTTGACATGTCAAAAAGTCTGCCCACATATCCTATTTCAGGTATCTTTGAAGCCGGCCAATACAATTTACCCCATCAAACCAAATATTTTTGAAAACAAGACACCCCAAGGTATTTGAAATGCTGGTATTTTAACCCTTTCCATGCACTAATTTTACCACCAGCCTTTGTCAAACTTTATGGTGGTAAATTTATTTTGTCTTTCTTTCATATACCTTGTAATTCAGGTATAAATTTACCGCTCCTGGTATATGTCCGTGTCAAACAACACCCCAATATGTGTTCAGTAACATCTCCTGAGGATAGTGATACCCCACATGCATGGGTTTGTTGGGTTATTTGGGAGGTAAAAGGCTACCTTTGTGAGGTGTGTATTTTTTTGCCATTTAGACATCTGGTCAGTCTGTGCCCACGTCCCATATTTGGGACATCTTTGAAGCCGGCCAATTCAATTTACCCCATCAACTCATACATTTTTTTAAAACTAGACACCCTATGGGCATTTATAATGTCAATATTTTAACTCTTTTCATGCGGGAAATTTTGTGAAGATAAGGAATTGTAGGACTTGCTCATAAGAAAAGCGTTTTTATTTTTTTTTTTGGTCACAGTGGGGATTTTTACATGTTACCATATTTTTTTTTTACATTTTTGAACATTCATTTTTTTTAAAAAAAATTGTTTAAATTCATCAATGTTTCCAGTAGTATTTTTTGTGTTTTTTCCCCCACATTCTATATTAGGTATACATTTACAGCTCCTTGTAGATGTCACTGTTAAAAAACAATATGAGTTCAGCAGCATCTCCTGAGTACAGTGATACCTCTCATGCATGGGTTTGTTGGGTTTGGGGGCTAAAAGGCCACATTTGTCACATGTGAATTTTTCAAATTGGAAAACTGACATGTGGTCATCCTGCCCCCTGCCAATTCAATTTACCTCATCAAATCATACACCTCCATGAAAATTAGACACGCCATGGGTATTTAACATGCCAGTATTTTAACTCTTTCCATGTGTGAATTGTTTGTGAAAATATAGCGCTATAGCCACATTGAGGCATTACAGTAAGACCATTTGGGTGAAGAAAGCGATCATAGATGTCCTATGTCCTGAAAAATACAATACATAACTTTTGTGGCAGTATATAAAAAGAAGAAAATTACAGCTAAACATGAGCAACGCAGAAATGTTAAAACAGAGATTGCCACAAAGCGTACAAAAAATAAAAATAGCATTGTCCTTAAGGGGTGATGGTACATTTAATCCGTCAACAGTTTGTAGGGGGAACCAACAATATATATATTTTTTTTTAAAAAGTACTATAAAACACTGATTGGATTATTTGTGGCCGTCTCTCAAAAAGAGTACCAGATACGTTAACATTACATTAGTTAGTAACAAAGGCTAAAGATATATTACAGGGCTTGGGAAAAAAAATGTCAGGTGACCATGGTGACTAGAAACCAGTTCCTGGAGCCCAGGGTTTTACAGGGCTACCATCATGAATCCAGTGTAACGATCACTGTAAGACATTCAGTGGGGTCACATAATGAACACTACATGCCCGCACTGGGTGCCTCACGCCATTGACCTGTAAAGAGGCAAGATGATATCCTCCTCTAGTGAATCAATACCCCATTTTATGCATGCCAAAACCTTATTGGCCCTTGCAGCTGCTGACTGACATTTTGCACTGTTGTGAAGTATGTTGTCTACCATTATTCTTAAATCCTTCTCATGGGTAGTTTTCCCCAGGGATATTCCATTCATAGTATAGGTAAATGTATAGTGCCAGAGTCAGAATGTCTACTGTAGTAGTGCCAGATTCAGTGTGTATGAGTTCATAGTGTTAGAGTGTGTGTTTTTACATACGTAGAGTGTTAGCCAGTGTGTGTTTGTACATATGTAAAAGAGTGTGTTGCGAGCGTGAGCGGTGTTGTTTATGTGTTGTGTATGGTATTAGCATGAGTGTGTGTCAGCATGCAGTGTTAGAGTGTGTGTATTTGCATGTAACTAACCACAGAATGGTAACATGTGTGTGTTACTGCAGTATGTGGCGTGTTACTGTATGGTGTGAGCAAATGAATGTTAGTGTATAGCAAGGCTTGACAAACCCCAGGCACCAGGTCTGCCTTTTGGCTAAGATCAAGTGAGTGCCTGTGAGAGAGGGAAAGCTTGGTCCTCTGGCCTTAGGGCTGGGTAAGCATGAAGCCCCGAGGTTGTTTTTAGGTCCCCAGTCCTTGGTCCCGGACTGGGCGATGTGCACCATGTGTTAGTGTGGCTCTAAGCGCACTGTACCCTTTCACGCGTCACATGCTGGTAAGCACCTTTTAGCACCTCGGACCCCTACATGCACTTTTACTTTTGTATGCACTAGCCTTCTGGCTCAGTGTGCGGTGCATACGAACATTTTTTTTATCACACCAGCCAGTAAGGATGGGGCTTCCACTGGGAGCGTTTCTGTATATAGTTTTACCACATGATTGCACTGGGTTTTTTTTTTTTCACAGCGCATATGTGCTTTTACTTTTTTGATAATTTTTGTATTTATACAAACAGCGATGTGATAAAACGGACACGACGAACGATGAAAAGCCACGGATGAAAAGGTCCGGCTTTTCTGGTGAGGAGGAGAGTCAGGTAGCTCCTTTGAGTAGCCCCCCCCTCCAAACGAAGATCTGGCCCTCCTGCAGGCCTTATGGCCGAGGAGGGAAAGAAGGGGTCGCATCTCCTTCGGGAGTGCGACCCCCGAAGAAACAAAGAAGGGCACTGGCACTTTTTTCTGTTTTTCTTCACAACGAAGCACGAACCTCGGGGCTTCGGAAATAGAAAGAAAAACATAATTGGGAAGAAAAAGAGTTGCTGACCTCTGACATATTATAATTATTATTATAAACCTAAAATAAAAAACATACCCCAGGACGGCGGCTGAAATAGTGAAAACAAAAACCCTGAAAACGAAAGCAGTTCACAGCAATGTACTCATAAAAACGTTTCAAGTATATAAGCGGAGGTATGATTTGTTTGAATCAGAAATCCCATGACAAAGGAAAAAAAAATATTTGAATTGGTAACGTTCCTGAAACCTGCAGCCTAATGTACCTCTGACATACTAACCAGCATATTGGGATGATTGGTTGCAATGCTCAGAACTACCACTAGGTCAGTACACTTTTTATACACATGCATGGCAGTGTCTGTTTTTTTCTGTAGTGCTTAATTCTAAGTTGCAAAAAGAAGCTGCAAATGTTTAACTATTCCCTTCCTGGGAATAGATTTCTTTCTTTTTTTAAATATGGGGATTATGGGAGGAATATCATGGTCCCACACGCTAAGGAAAATATTTGATCTATTTCTGATAAGAATATGGTTAGAATTATTTTTCTACATGGGGATTTTCGGTGGAAAATAATACTTATATATTACAAATTACACATTTCCCCTATTTCTTATGAGCGGAATATCATGGTTACACCCGCTAAATAACATATTTGTTATCTATTTCTGTGAAGAATATGGGTAGAATTGCTTTTCTTTATGGGGATTATGGGTGCGATACCATGCTTGTGCATGTCAAGGAACACATTTGACCTGTTTCTAATAGGAATAGGGGTATAATTATTTTTCCACATGGGGATTATGGGAGGAATATCACAATTACACATGACAAGGTAAGTTTTTCACCATTTTCTGTTAAGAATATCATACCATATTTGCTTGATTATAAAACTAGGTTTTTTTTCAGAGCAAATGCTCTGAAAAATATCCCTTGTTTTTTATTCAAGGTCGTCTTCTAATCAGACCTCAAATAGAGGTCTGACTACAAGACTAAGATCCAGATCCCCTGTAGTGCTGCAGGGGACCTGGATCTTTCTTTCTGGCAGCCAGTGGCAGTCTGTGCGATGCGTGCAGACAAACTCAGGTGGTGCTGGCAGTTCCGCCGGGGCTTCTATGGTGGAGCATCGGAAGGTCATGTGATGCTGGCAGTCATAGAAGCCCCGGTGAAAGTACTGGACAACCGCGGCGGAGGTCTACATCACACGGACCTCCACCGGCTGCCCCACTAGACACCAGGGAGTCTGAAGCACTGGTCACAAGTAA
Source organism: Spea bombifrons (assembly GCF_027358695.1). Classification (NCBI taxonomy): domain Eukaryota; kingdom Metazoa; phylum Chordata; class Amphibia; order Anura; family Pelobatidae; genus Spea; species Spea bombifrons. Next base: position 20,059,348 of record NC_071092.1, on the reverse strand, counting down.
AGGGATGCACTGGTAAGTTGGGGGGGGGGTTAGAGTGGCATGGGGGTTTAAATGGTTTTCTGGAGTCAGAGTGGCATATAGGGGGTTATAAGGCACATCAGGTAGGCAGAGTGGAAGATAGGGGGTTAAAAGGCATTTCAAAGTTGCATATAGGGGTGTATAAGGCATGTCTGGGGGAGTGGCAATTAGGGGGTTCAAATGCATGTCAGGGAGGCAGAGTGGCAGGCCGAAACCTGGCATTTTTTCAATCATAGTTTTTTATTAAATATGAAAAAATAGTTTACATGTGATTTAATATTTACTCGTAAAAATGTTTTTTTTTTCTATAGGATAGTCTTATATTCAGGCTCCCCCCCCCAAATTAATATTCAAACTTGGGGGAGGGGGTTGTCTTATAATTGAGCAAATATGGTAGTTTTCTACATGGGGATTATGACAAAGACTGGTGGTATAATTAGTGCATGGAAAGAGTTAAAATACTAGCATTTGAAATACCCTGGGGTGTCTAGTTTGATGGGGTAAATTGCATTGGCCATCTTCAAAGATACCCAAAATACCAAATGGGGGAAGAATTACCAGATTTGGAAAAAATGGTTTTAAAATAGCAAAACACTACCTGTAATTGCTGCCCCATAACGTGCAGAAAAAGCATAAAAAACATTGGGTATTTCTAAACTCAGGACAAATAGAATCTATTTAGCATTTTTTTACCATTAGCCTTTATAGATTTTTTCCCTCAATTTCTCATATTTTATACTTTTTGTTTTAGCAAAGGATATGATACAATCAAAATAATGACATCTAAAGAAAGCCCTTCTTGTCCTGAAAAAAACCAATATATGACTTGTGTAGGTTCAGTTAACAGGAAAGAAGAAAGTTACAGCTAAACAAGAGCACCACAGAAATGTTAAAACAGCCATTGTCACAAAGGGGACAAAAAATAAAATTACCCATTGTCATGAAGGGGTTAAATCAGTAATCTAGCCCTACAAATATTATTATTACCGTATTTGCTCGATTATAAGACGACCCTGATTATAAGACGACCCCCCAAAATCTGAATATTAACTTAGGAAAAAAAGAAAAAGCCTGAATATAAGACGACCCTAAAGGAAAAAAGTTTTACCAGTAAATTCATGTAAACTATTTTTTTTAATAAAAGCTATGATTGAGAAAAATATTTTTTTTTTGTTTTTATTTCTTGTATTTTCCAACCTGTCCCCCAGTTACGCACATCTGCCCCCAGGCTTGCCACACCAATATGGCACTGTGGCCCATGATATGCCTTTTAACCCTCTATATGCCACTGTGCCCCATGGTATGCCTTTTGACCCCCTATGTGCCACTCTGCCTCCAGAAATGCCTTATACCCCTATATCCCATTCTGGCATTTAGGGGGTAAAAATGCATATTATGGGGCAGAGTGGCATATAGGGAGGTATAAGGCATTCCAGGAGGCAGAGTGGCATTAAGGGAGTTAAAAGGCATTATATAGAGCACTCTGCCTCCAGAAATGCCTTATACCCCTATATGCCACTCTGGCATTTAGGGGGTTAAAAGGCATATTATGGGGCAGAGTGGCATATAGGGAGGTATAAGGCATTTCAGGAGGCAGAGTGCACTATTAAATGCCCCCTTAACGCCACTCTGCCTCCTGAAATGCCTTATACCTCCCTATATGCCACTCTGCCCCATAATATGCCTTTTAACCCCCTAAGTGCCAGAGTGGCATATAGGGGTGTAAGGCATTCCAGAAATGCCCTACACACACACACACACACACTTACTTACCGATGCTTCCAATTTCCTGCTGTATTGCCGGGGCAGCGGGTTGACGTCTCATTCCGCGGCAGCCGGAAGGAGGTGGAGTTGGCAGCGGGGGTTTGTATGCGTCCGTCGCAAATACCTTCCCCGGCTGTCAGAGATCAGGAACTCTTGAAGTCTGATCTCTGACAGTCGGGGAAGGTATTTGCGACGGACGCATACAAACCCCCGCTGCCAACTTCACCTCCGGAAGCACGGAGGGGGGCGACGACAGGAGGATCCAGGTCCCCTGCAGCGGTGCGGGGGATCTGGATCTTAGTCTCCTAATCAGACCTCTATTTGAGGTCTGATTAGAAGACGACCCCGATTATAAGACGAGGGGTATTTTTCAGAGCATTTGCTCTGAAAAAAACCTTGTCTTATAATCGAGCAAATACGGTATTTATTTGAATAATAAATATTTTTATATAGCGCCATCAAATTCTGTAGCGCTGTACAATGGGTACACAGAACAAAAGTAATATGTAACATAATTTGACTTACAGAAAAAAACAGGCCTTGCTCAAAGGAACTTACAATCTAGAGGGAGTTAGGGTGTATTACACAATAGGTAAAAGTGAAATGTATTTATATCAGCAAGTGAATAGTTAAACAGTTCCAGCTTCTTTTTGCAACTTAATATCAAGCACTACAGAAAAGAACATACTTTGATTTACAACAGAGTCATTACAATGTATGTGTGTAAAAAGTGTACTGACACCTAGCGATAGTGCTGAGCATTGCAGCCAATCATACCATCATCCCATTATGCTGTTTTAGTGTCCCTTTGTCCACAAAGCGTCATCAATCAGACCGCAAGGTATTGTGATAACATAGAGCTTAAGTGACCCACCTAAATACGTCTTCCAAAATTTTAATACGTGAAAGCAAAAATATAAACCACAATTTTTACGCAAAACTAACATAACAAGTAACGACATGAGTGCTTATCTGGCATTCGTCCGTCGCGGTCTAAAAGGAAAGATTGGTAGGCTATATGATAATACCGAACAATTACTATCACATATTATTCACATAACACAATAACGTATGCGAAATACTCATAACCATAATCACATTCGAGTCAATAATGTACAAACATTGCATTTAGGGGGGAAAACATACATTAAAAACTTGCCGAGCTTTACTACTACATTCGCATCTGAAGAAACGGATGGTCGTTCTAGGAAGCCATATGTGATGTCACAGGTCATGTGAGTGCTTAGGCACGTGATACGCTGAAGACAACCGGAAGTTTCTAAGTAGCAGAATGCAGAACCTCGCAATCAGATGTTAGTGTTGAAAGACTAATTTATTAATAATCGTGACGGAGCGTGTGCTATGAATAAATAAATAAAATATTGTTTAACCCCTTCAGGACCGGGACGTACCTGGTACTTCCTGGTTACTGGTACCAGGTACGTCTCCTCCAAAAAACGCCCCCCACATCACCACGATCGCGGTGATGGTGGAGGCGCTGCAGCTTTTGAAGGGGCTCTGCTGCTGGTGGTCTGCCTGGAAACCCAGGCAGACCAGCAACAGCAAAAACGAGCCCCCAGAAGTCCTCTGATCAGTCCTGTAGGACTGATCAGGAGACTCCTCCTCTACAATCTCCAGTCTGTTGGAGATTGTGTCCCAGCTGCCAGAGGCAGCTTCAGGGACAGGGAGACAGGGTTCTTTGGTCTCCACATGAGTGTGGAGACCAGCCCCCCACCCTTTCTCAGTTAACCCCTACTCCCCTCTTCCTCAATTAACCCCTTCAATGCTGCGATTGTGTATGACCCCCATCGCAGCATTGCAGGGGTTAATATTAGTCCCCACAAGCTTGTGGGGACTAAATATCAGTCAATACTGTGCTTCAATGGAACATCAGCATTGAAAGTGTTAAAAAAAAATGTAAAAAAAAATAAAAAAATAAATTAATTTGAAAAAATAATAAAATAATAATAAAAAATAACAGCACTGACCTGTAAGTCCAGGGTGCTTCCAGGTCAAATGCTGGGCTGATCAGATCGCTCCTGGCCAATAGGAGTGATCGGATCATTATGGCAGCCGTGGATGACCCTGCTCTACAAAGAGAGAGGGGTCATCTAGGGTAATTATGAAAAAACACAAATTATTAATAAATGAAAAAATCATAATTATTACCTGATCACTTGTCGGTGACATTTTAAGTCGCTGATTATTGATCGGTCTCCCTGATTGATGTCAGCGGCCTAAACCTGTCACTTACAAGTAATCTGATGAAAAAAATATTTTAAAAAATGTAAATGCACATGTTCCAGTTTTGCCCTCATAGCTTCCTCAAAAAATGCATGAACCATGCATGTGAGGCCTTGTTGGAACCGGGGGATGTTGGTGAACATATGCTGTGCAAGAAATACATTTTAACATTGAAATGTATTTGTTAAAAACTCAATAAAATAAATTTTCCGTGAACTTTGGCAGACATCAGTGAAGAAATGGCTAACTGAAAACTGTCAAAACTACCCTAGTTGAACACCTTGACTTGTCTACTGTTCATAAATATATACTTTTATGGGGTAATTTACATTGGGGGGCTTCCAAAATGTCCCAAATGGGATATGGGGCCAGGAAACCAATTTCTGAAAATTCCAAATGTGAAAACGAAAATGCGCATGTTCCAGTTTTGCCCTCATAGCTTCCTCAAAAATTGCATGAACCATGCATGTGATGCCTTGTTGGAACCGGGGGATGTTGGTGAACACAATTTGGTGTTTTTTTTCTGCAGTTGCACATATTCTATACAAAATATAATATAAAATCTAAAGCAACATTGCAACATATGCAAAAAAAACCCCAAAAATATAAAAATACCTCAAAATTTGGCAGCAATTGGCGATAAAATCCCTGTTTGAAAAGTGTCAAAATGACCCTAGTTGTACACCTTGACTTATCTACTGTTCATAAACAAATCATTTTGGGGGGATAATCAGTATCTGTGACAACTATTGCAGTTATTAGACTACCATGCCAAATTTGAAAAAAATTACATTTCAAAAACGTAATGCATGCCTTGCAATATTTGCCCTATACTGGTCAAAATAGATGAAAATCCTGGCCATGTTGGGTGGTTTCCAAATCAGGACAAGTTAATGAATATATTTGGGATAATTTTTTCCCATTGGTTCAATGTGTGTACAATTTGTATGTATACAAAACTGTAAAAAAATGCGTTTTTTTCATTTTTCCCCCACTTTTTCCAGTTTATTTCAAATAAAACAATGTACTACCCAGCTTAATATGGTTTCAAATGAAAGCCCTACTTGTGCTGAAAAAAACAATATATGATTTGTGTGGGTGCACCAATTGATAAGAGAGAAATTACAGTTGAAGAAAGACATGGCAAAAACACAAAAACGGCTCCGGTCCTTTAGCGACACCCTAGCTTAAAAATCCCGGTCCTGAAGGGGTTAAAGGAACCCAAGATGATCTTATTACGTTTTTTTTTTTTTGTTTTTTTTTTTACTTTTGGCGTGTAATGCCTGTGTATACTCTTATGTGCTCTTATTCTAAGCATGCTGTTGTGAAGGACCTGTGTTCAATTGCCCACTCGCTAAGTACTTGTAGGGAGATCAGAATTCTGATCGTTTTACTGACAGTTTGTAGTTACACCCTCTAATTATTATTTATTGTTTTAAATAACGCCATCATATTCTGCAGCGCTTATTTGTAAACAACTAAGGATGCTGCTTCCACTTAACGTTTTGAATTATAAGCAACAACTTATTTAGTACACATAGCTGTAAAATATAGGAGAAAATAGATATCTGCTTTAACCCATTAATGACAAGGGTATTTCGCACCTTAAAAACGTTCTTGCCATTTTAATGGAACGTACTAAACAGCATATTGGGATGATGGTATGATTGGCTGCAATGCTCAGCACTATCAATAGGTAAATCAAAGTATGTTCTTTTAGGTAGTTCTTGATACTAAGTTGCAACGAATACATTGCAAAAAGAAGCTGCAAATACACTCTTGGCTTGGGCCCCCCTGCCGCCGGGGCCCGGTCGCACTCGCGACCCCTGCGGCCCCGGTAGTTCCGCCACTGTTGATTGGCACAATATGGGAATATATATTTTAAACATGGGAATTATGGGTGGAATATTATAGTTACACATGCAAAGGAACACATTTGACCCATTTCTAATAAGAATATGGGAATATTATTATTTTTACATGGGGATTATGGGTGGAATATCATGGTTACAGATGCCAAGGAACACATTTGACCTGTCTCTGATAAGAATATGGGCATTTTATTATTTTTACATGGGGATTATGGGTGGAATATTATAGTTACACATGCTAAGTAACACATTTGACCCATTTCTGATAAGAATATGGGTATAATATTTTTTTTACATGGGGATTATGGGTGGAATATCATGGTTACACATGCTAAGGAACATATTTGACCTATTCTGATAAGAATATGGGAATATTATTTTTTTTACATGGGGATTATGGGTGGAATATTATAGTTGCACAAGCTAAGGAGCACATTTGACCTGTTTCTGATAAGAATATGGCTATAAATATTTTTTTACATGGGGATTATGGGTGGAATATCATGTTTACAGATGCCAAGTAACACATTTGACCTGTTTCTGATAAGAATATGGGCATTTTATTATTTTTACATGGGGATTATGGGTTGAATATTATAGTTACACATGCTAAGGAACACATTTGACCCATTTCTGATAAGAATATGGGTTTAATATTTTTTTACATGGGGATTATGGGTGGAATATCATGGTTACACATGCCAAGGAACACATTTGACCTGCTTCTGATAAGAATATGGGCGTTTTATTATTTTTACATGGGGATTATGGGTGGAATATTATAGTTACACATGCTGAATAACATATTTGATCTGTTTCTGATAAGAATATGGGTATACTCATTTTTTTTACATAGGGATTATGGGTGGAATATTATAGTTACACATGCTAAGTAACACATTTGACCCATTTCCAAGCAGAATATGGGTATAATATTTTTTTACATGGGGATTATGGGTGGAATATTATGGTTACACATGCTAAGGAACATATTTGACCTATTCTGATAAGAATATGGGAATATTATTTTTTTTACATGGGGATTATGGGTGGAATATTATAGTTGCACAAGCTAAGGAGCACATTTGACCTGTTTCTGATAAGAATATGGCTATAAATATTTTTTACATGGGGATTATGGGTGGAATATCATGTTTACAGATGCCAAGTAACACATTTGACCTGTTTCTGATAAGAATATGGGCATTTTAATATTTTTACATGGGGATTATGGGTTGAATATTATAGTTACACATGCTAAGGAACACATTTGACCCATTTCTGATAAGAATATGGGTTTAATATTTTTTTACATGGGGATTATGGGTGGAATATCATGGTTACACATGCCAAGGAACAAATTTGACCTGTTTCTGATAAGAATATGGGCGTTTTATTATTTTTACATGGGGATTATGGGTGGAATATTATAGTTACACATGCTGAATAACATATTTGATCTGTTTCTGATAAGAATATGGGTATACTCATTTTTTTTACATAGGGATTATGGGTGGAATATTATAGTTACACATGCTAAGTAACACATTTGACCCATTTCCAAGCAGAATATGGGTATAATATTTTTTTACATGGGGATTATGGGTGGAATATTATAGTTACACATGCTAAATAACACATTTGACCTGTTTCTGATAAGAATATGGGAATATTATTATTTTTACATGGGGATTATGGGTGGAAGATCATGGTTACAGATGCCAAAGAACACGTTTGACTTCTTTTTGATAAGAATATGGGAATTTTATTATTTTTACATGGGGATTATGGGTGGCATATTATAGTTACACATGCTAAGTAACATATTTGACCTGTTTCTGATAAAAATATGGGAATATTATTATTTTTACATGAGGATTATGGGTGAAATATTATAGTTACACATTCTTAGGAACATTTTTGACCCATTTCTGATAAGGATATGGGTATAATCTTTTTTTACATGGGGATAATGGGTGAAATATTATAGTTACACATGCTAAGTAACATATTTGACCTGTTTCTGATAAGAATATGGGAATATTATTTTCACATGGGGATTATGAGCGGAATATTATAGTTGCACATGCTAAGGAACACATTTGACCTGTTTCTGATAAGAATATGGCTATAAGTATTTTTTTACATGCGGATTATGGGTGGAATATCATGATTACAGATCCCAAAGAACACATTTGACCTGTTTCTGATAAGAATATGGACATTTTATTATTTTCACATGGGGATTATGGGTGGAATATTATAGTTACACATGCTAAGTAACATATTTGATCTGTTTCTGATAAGAATATGGGTATATTTTTATACATGGGGATTATGGGTGGAATATTATAGTTACACATGCTAAATAACACATTTGACCTGTTTCTGATAAAATTATGGGAATATAATTTTTTTACATGGGGATTATGGGTGAAATATTATAGTTACACATGCTAAGGAACACATTTGACCTGTTTCTGATAAGAATATGGCTATAAATAATTTTTATATATGGGGATTATGGGTGGAATATTATGGTTACACATATTTAGTACCTTATTTGACAAGTTTCTGTTAAGAATATGGCTATAATTATTTTTCTACACGGGGATTATGGGTGCAATATCAAGGTTACACATGCCATGGAACACAATTGACCTCTTTCTGATAAGAATATGGGTAAAATAATTTTTCTACATGGGGATTATGGGTGGAATATTATGGTCACACATGCCTAGTAATGTATTTCACTTGTTTCTGATAAGAAAATGGGTATGATTAAATTTTTTCATAGATATTATGGATACTATGATATGATTGCACGTGCCATGTAACATATTTGATCTATTTCTGTTGAGAAAATGGTTATAACTGTTTTATAACCAAGATGATTTGATGGGGTAAATTGAATTGGCCGGGTTCAACAATGTCCCAATTAACACGGGAGGGAAGGATGGCCACACATTTAATTTCCAATTAGAAAAATGCACACGTACCAAATGTGGACTTTTAGTTCCCCCAAAAATGACAAACCCATGCATGTGGGGTATCAATGTACTCAGAAGATTTTGCTGAACACATATTGGGGTGTCGTGTGACAGCGGCATATACCAGGAGCTGTAAACTCATACATAAAGTAGGTGTGTGGGAGAAAAATACACACAATAAAATACTACTGCAAACTTTGAAAAAATGCTGGTGGTAAAATGTGTGCATGCAAAGAGTTAAAATGCCAGCATTTGAAATACCCTGGGGTGTCTAGTTTTCAAAAATATATGGTTTTATTGGGCACACTGAAATGGCCCGGCTCAAAGATGTACCAAATAGGGCATGGGCAGTGGATCCCCAAATGCCAGAGTTCAACATTGAAAAATGCACATGCCCCAAATGTGGCCCTTTTGCCCCCCAACAGCCAGGCAAAATCATTCATGTGAGGTATCGCTGTACTCAGATGTTGCTGAACACATATTGGGGTGTTTTATGATAGTGACATACAGGGCCGGCCTTTGGGGTGTGCGACCTGTGCGATCGCACAGGGCGCCGCACTCCAGGGGGCGCCGCCGCGGGGTCCCCCGCCGCCGCAGGGGCCGCTGCGGTGTCCCCCGCCGCCGCAGGGGCCGCCGCGGTGTCCCCCGCCGCCGCAGGGGCCGCCGCGGGGTCCGACGCCACCGTAGCGTACCGCTGCTGCCAGCAGCGTACCTAGCGGGGGGCGGGCGGTCCGCACCGGGTGCCGCTCATCAGGGGGGCACCTGGCACCCCTCCAGAGACGGACAGTAATGTCCGCCGCTGGAGGAGCAGACTCGCAAGGGAGCGGTATCGGAGGTCTTTAACAGACCCCCGGCTCCCTTGAGTGATTTTAAGCCGGGTTCAAGGGAGATCCTTGAACCGGCTTAAAATCACTCAAGGGAGCTGGAGGTCTGTTAAAGACCTCCGATACCGCTCCCTTGCGATCCGCGCGGCAACAGCTGCTGTGCGCCGGGGCGCACAACACTGAAGCCGCGCTCACCGCTGTCCGTGCCCTCTGACCCGGAAGAAGACAGAAGAACTGAAGAAGAGAAGAGAAGAAGCGAAGAGAAGGAAAAGGAGCTGTAAGGAGAAAAGAGGAAAGGTAGGAAAGCATTCAGTGAGAGTGAGAGTGAGAGTGGATTAGTGTGTGTGTGTGGATTGGTATATGAGTGGATTGGTATGTGTGGATTGGTATATGTGTGGATTAGTGTATGTGTGGATTGGTATATGTGTGGATTAGTGTATGTGTGGATTGGTGTATGTGTGGATTGGTATATGTGTGGATTAGTGTATGTGTGGATTGGTATACGTGTGGATTGGTATACGTGTGGATTGGTATACGTGTGGATTGGTATGTGTGTGGGTTGGTATGTGTGTGGGTTGGTATATATGTGTGGATTAGTGTATATGTGTGGATTGGTATATATGTGTGGATTCGTGTATATGTGTGGATTCGTGTATATGTGTGGATTGGTATACGTGTGGATTGGTATACGTGTGGATTAGTATACGTGTGGATTAGTGTATACGTGTGGATTGGTATGCGTGTGGATTATTATATACGTGTGGATTGGTATACGTGTGGATTAGTGTATACGTGTGGATTGGTAAGTGTGTGAGAGTGATGGGTGTTATGCTGTACCATTTCCAATGTCTTTTTCATGATCTAATTATGCTCTAAAAGTACATCATAACTCCCATCATTCTATACTGTTCCATACAGTGGCAGAGCCTTGCAACCCCACCGCAGGACTCCTGAAAGGTAAGTGAACTTCAAGGAGGGAAAGGGTAGATAGTTAGGAGGGGGTAGATAGGGAGAAGGGAGTGAGACAGGGGAAAGGGGGTAGATAGGGAGAAGGGAGTGAGAAGGGGTAGATAGGGCAATCATACTCCTATCATGCCAAGTCTGCGAGTACATCCTGGAATCTGGGTATGCCTGGGCATGATAGGAATGTGATTGCTGTTAATCATATATATATATATATATATATATATATATATATATATATATATATATATATATATATATAATATTGTTATTTAATTGTTTTGTCCTATTTTGGTGTGTTACTTACTTGTTAGATTTTTTTATGGTGTGGGGGGGTCATATTCGGTTTTGGCCAGGTAAATGCTGCACTTTCGGTTTCAGTCCAGAATTCGTTTCGGTGCATCCCTACTACTAAGCCAGACAATGAAGTGGTACGCCTACACCCCATCAATGTTTGGCGTAGTATATAGTGATTGGGGTTTTGTTACAAGTTTTGTTACAAGTTTTTATTCCTTTCTTTTTTTGGGATGGGGGGGGCGCCAGAGGAGTAGTCCGCACAGGGCGCCAGAACACCTAAGGCCGGCTCTGGTGACATATACCAGAACCTTTTAATTCATACCTAAAGTAAAATGTGTGTGAAAAAACAAATGCAAAAAAAATGACTACCACAAAGTTTGACAAAGACTGGTGGTAAATATGGTGCATGGAAAGAGTTAATATACTAGCATCTGAAATACCCTGGGGTGTCTAGTTTTCAAAAATATATGATTTGATGGGGTAAATTGCATTGGACGGCTTCAAAGATACCAGAAATGGCACATGGGGGAAGAATTACCAGATTTGGAAAAAATGGCTTTGAAATAGCAAAACGCTACCTGTACTTATTACCCCATAACGTGTAGAAAAAAGCAAAAAAGTCATTTTTTTCTAAATTTTTCACCATATTTTATACTTTTTTTTAACCCCTTAAAGACCAGGCTCATTTTTTCTTTTTGTACCCTGTGGGACCGAGGCTGTTTTAATACTTTTGTGGTGCTTGTGTTCAGCTGTAATTTTCTCCTCAACCATTTACTGTACCCACATAAGTTATATATAGTTTTTTTCAAGACAAGGTGGGCTTTCTTCAGATACCATTATTTTGATCATATCATCTTATTTACTATAAAAAAAAAAAACATGGTGAAAAATTGAAAAAAAAACACATTTTATGACTTTTATTTGAAAAATCTTTTACTCACCTAAAAAAGCAAGTAAAAAACTAGCTAAATAGATTCTACTACTTGTCCTGAGTTTAGAAATACCCAATGTTTTATGATTTTTTTGCTGTTTTTTGTAAGTTATAGGGCAATAAGTACAAGCCGCGTTTTATGATTTCCAAACCTTTTTTAACAAATCTGGTCAGTCTGCCTCCATCTCCTCTTTGGAACATCTTTGAAGCCGGTTAACTCAATTTAACCCTGTCGAACCATATATTTATGAAAACTAGACACCCCAGGGTATTTCAAATGCTGTTATTTTAACCCTTTCCGTGCAACAGTTATACAACCACACTTTGTCAAACTTTGTAATAGTAATTTTTTAAATTTTTTAAATTTTTTTCCACACAAATTGTACTTTAGTTATAGATATACAGGCCCTGGTATATGTCACTGTCAAACAACCCCACAATATGTGTTCAGGAACATCTCCTGAGTACAGCGATACCCCACATGCATGGGTTTGTTAGATTGTTTGGCTGGTAAAGGGCTACTTTTGAGGCAACACAGACTTTTAGCATCTGGTCATTCTGCCTCCATCTCCTCTTTGGAATATCTTTGAAGCCGGTTATCTCAGTTTAACCCCGTCAAACCATATATTTTTGAAAACTAGACACCCCAGGGTATTTCAAATGCTGTTATTTTAACCCTTTCCATGCAACAGTTATACAACCACACTTTGTCAAACTTTGTAATAGTCATTTTTTTATTTTTTTTCCCACACAAATTGTACTTTAGTTATAGATATACAGGTGCTGGTATATGTCACTGTCAAACAACACCCCAATGTGTGTTCAGGAACATCTCCTGAGTGCAGCGATACCCCACATGCATGGGTTTGTCGAGTTGTTTGAGATTTAAAATGCCACATTTGGGAAGTGCGCTTTTTTTCTCCATTTTGGTCAGTCTGTACCTATGCCCTATCTTTGAGCTCGGCCACTCCAATTTACCCCATCAGCCATTTTTTTTTTATATTAGACACCCCTTCGGTATTTGAAGTGCTTTTATTTTAACTCTTTGTTGAGATTTTTGAGAAATTTTAGCACTTGCTCAAAATAATAAACTTTATTTTTTTATTTTATTTTTTTAATACTTTTTTTTATATTTTTTTACACATTTTGCTGGTACTGGATGGTTCCTCTAGTGACATCACTGCATAATTATTTTTAAATGTTAGCACATTTTTTTTTTTTATTATTATTTTTTGAATATTTTACTAATCACATTGTGATTAGAAAGCTGAGCTCCATTGACTTGCATGGTTGAATGCAGTACCTGTATTCAACCTGCAAGTGGAGCCAGAGTTCTCTAGAGGGTCTGGAGACCATCTAGCGAACTTTTAAAACCGGAGCGGTCACAGTCCATCCAGAGGTAACTGTTTGGTGTCGCTGGATGCCTCCTGATCGAGGCATTCCAGCGACACCATTTAAGTTTTAAAAACGGGCGGATGTTGATGCCCCGGGGAGGGGCCAGACATGGTCCCCGATGCCAATCTCGGCGTTACTGAATACCTCGACAGCGAGGCATTACAGCAACGCCGTTTAAGCGAAGAAGTGATCGTTGAACCGGCAAAGGTCGTTAAGGGGTTAAATAGTAAATAATATGATGCAATCAAAACAATGTAATCTAAAGAAAGCCCTTCTTGTCCTGAAAAAAATAATATCTAACTTGTGTGGGTTCAGTAAACGGGAAAGAAGAAAATTACAGCTAAACACGAGCAGCGCAGAAATGTTAAACCGCCATTGCCACGAAGGGTACAAAAAGTAAAATCAGCCTTTGTCACGAAGGGGTTAAGTATGCATATAAAGATCCCAAGTCTTTCTTGATAATTACTATCTTGCAAACCAACGTTCTTCAACTTTTCTTCTTGTCCAATGTGTCAATATCCTTCTGGAGATGGGGAAACCAGAACTGTACATAATACTCTAGGTCTGGGGTGTCCAAGTTTTTTCTGCAGTGGGCCACTTAATCAGAAATGTATGTGTGCGTGGGCCGCACTCATTTTTCACTGAGAGAAAATATGGCCTTTTTGCTTTATAATGCATATTAATACAGGGTTAACTTGGCAAAATGACAAAACAAAAGAAAACCCCGCCGAAAATAATAATCCGCAGGGGCCCTGCCGCTTCCCTCTGTGTTGCTCAGCAGTGTCTCTTGCTCCATCGAGGGGACGCAGGAACCCAGCGGAGTCACGTAAATGCACGTCACCTCAAGTGACTCCGCACCATTACTGTTCCCCTGGGCAGGTCAAGAGAAGTTCAAACAGACTGCGCACAACACAGATGGAGACAGCACCCCTGTGTAAGTCTGCGAGCGGTACCGGAAGATCTGTAGTTTGGGGAGGTATGAGTATATGTGAATGAGGGAATGAATGTTTGTGATGAATGAATATGCATGTGATAGCATGGATGTGTAAGAAGGGGGGGGGCAGGGCACAGGAAGGTGGTAGGTTATGTCCCTGTATAAGCTGCTTGTGCATGATAGGAGTCTCATTGCTATGTTAAATATATACGATTACTAACAGCAATCACACTCATATCATACCCAGGATCCAGCATGTATTGGCTACCTGGGCATGACTGGAGTGTGATTGCTGTTAGTAATCATATATACCGTATTTGCTCGATTATACGACGATCCCCCAAATTGGAATATTAATTTAGGAAAAATGAAAAAGCCTGAATATAAGACGACCCTATAAGAAAAAAGTTTTACCAGTAAATTTTAATTCATATAAACTATTTTTTTTATAAAAGCTATGATTGATAAAAATATTTTGGTTTTATTTCCTTCTATTTTCCAACCTGCCCCCCCAGTTCTGCACATCTGCCCCAGAAATGCCTTATACCCTCTATATGCCACTGTGCCCCATGATATGCCTTTTAACCCTCTAAATGCCACTGTGCCCCATGATATGCCTTTCTACCCTATATGCCACTGTGTCCCATGATATGCCTTTTGACCCCCTATGTGCCACCCTGCCTCTAGAAATGCCTTATACCCCTATATGCCACTCTGGCATTAAGGGGGTAAAAATGCATATTATGGGGCAGAGTGGCATATATGGAGGTGTAAGGCATTTCAGGAGGCAGAGTGGCATATAGAGGGTTAAAAAGGCATTTCTGGAGGCAGAGTGGCATTAAGGGGGTTAAAAGGCATTTCATAGAACACTCTGTCTTCAGAAATGCCTTATGCCCCCCATTTAACACTCCCCCCCCACCTTACCGGTGCCTCTGACTCCCCTGTCATGCAATTCGTGTAGACAACTTACGCTGCAGCCGGAAGGAGGTGTGGCTAGCAGCGGGGGTTGTCTGCGTCCATCGCGCAGACCTTCCCCGGCTGTCAGAGATCAGAGTTCCCGGCACCGGGACTCAGAAGCACCGGTAAGTGGGGCGGGGGGGGAGACAGGAGGATCCAGGTCCCCTGCAGCTGCGGGGGATCTTGATCTTAGTCGTCTCATAGTCAGACCTATTTGAGGTCTGATTATAAGACGAGGGGTATTTTTCAGAGCATTTGCTTTGAAAAAACCTCGTCT
The DNA here is from genome assembly GCF_027358695.1 of Spea bombifrons. NCBI lineage: Eukaryota > Metazoa > Chordata > Amphibia > Anura > Pelobatidae > Spea > Spea bombifrons. The sequence goes on along the minus strand of NC_071092.1, from coordinate 20,043,883 downwards.
TATAATCGAGCAAATACGGTATTTAATATAGCAATGACACTCCTATCATGCACAAGCAGCCACAGTAGCAAAAGCTAGCAGAAATTACACTTTATGTCCGTTGTTAATACCGTATTTGCTCGATTATAAGACAAGTTTTTTTTCAGAGCAAATGCTCTGAAAAATACCCCTCGTCTTCTGATCGGGGTCGTCTTCTAATCAGACCTCAAATAGAGGTCTGATTAGGAGACTAAGATCCAGATCCCCCGCACCGCTGCAGGGGACCTGGATCCTCCTGTCTCACCCCCCCCATCATACACACACTTACCGGTGCTTCCTGCTGTATTGCCGGGGCAGCGAGTTGACGTCTAGTGGAAGGCGACGTCACCCGCTGCCCCGGCTGGAAGCACCGGTAAGAGAGGGCTGAGAGGGGAGAGAGGGGTGAGAGAGGGGGGGAGAGAGAGAGTGTGTGTGTTAAATGGGGGTATAGGGTGTGTGTGTGTGTTAAATGGGGGCATAGGGCATTTCTGGAGTGGCGTTAAGGGGGCATTTAATAGAGCACTCTGCCTCCTGAAATGCCTTATACCTCCCTATATGCCACTCTGCCCCATAATATGCATTTTAACCCCCTAAATGCCAGAATGGGATTTAGGGGTATAAGGCATTTCTGGAGGCAGAGTGGCACATAGGGGGTCAAAAGGCATACCATGGGGCACAGTGGCATATAGAGGGTTAAAAGGCATATCATGGGCCACAGTGCCATATTGGAGTGGCAAGCCTGGGGACAGATGTGTGTAACTGGGGGACAGGTTGGAAAATACAAGAAATAAAACAAAAAAAATATTTTTCTCAATCATAGCTTTTATTAAAAAAAATAGTTTACATGAATTAACATTTACTGGTAAAACTTTTTTCCTTTGGGGTCCTCTTATATTCAGGCTTTTTCTTTTTTTCCTAAGTTAATAATCAGATTTTGGGGGGTCGTCTTATAATCGAGCAAATACGGTACTTACATTTTTTTCCCCAGCTCTCCTCCGATCTGATGACCCTCTCCTTGCCACGAGGAACACCTTCTGTGGGCCCGCCCCCTCACACGTCACGTGTTCAAAGCCGCACAACAGCTGTTTTGAACTTCACAGCCGGGCAGTCGCTTTGAATGTGGTCTGCCGGCCCATGGACTGGCAGACCACCGCCTGAGTGAGCAGGACCGGCGAAAGGGGGTAGATACTGTAAAGGGGTAGTGAGAATATTGAAATAAATAAAGAGTGAGAGAATGAATGAATGAATTAACCCCTTCGTGACAATGGCTGATTTTATTTTTTGTACCCTTCATACCATTGATTTACCATTTCCGCGGTGCTCGTGTTTAGCTTTAATTTGCTTCTTTTCCGTTTACTGAACCCACACAAGTTATATATTGTTTTTTTCAGGACAAGAAGGGCTTTTTTGTCATTATTTTGACTGTATCATATCATTTACTATAAAAAAAAGTATAAAATACTGTGAAATTTTTTTACTTGAAATAGCTTTTACTCATCTATAAAAGCTAATGGCAAAGCCTGCTAAATAGATTCTACTGTTTGAGTTTATAAATACCCAATGTTTTTATGGTTTTTTCTGCACGTTATGGGTCAATAAGTACTAGTAGCGTTTTTCTATTTCAAAACCATTTTTTGTAAATCTGGTAATTCTTCCCCCATGTGCTATTTGGGGTATCTTTGAAGCCGTCCAATGCAAGTTACCCCATCAAACCATATATTTTTGAATATCAGACACCCCAGGGTAATTCAAATGGTAGTAGTTTAACTCTTTCTATGCACTAATTCTACCACCAGTCTTTGTCAAACTTTGTGGTAGTCATTTTTTGTGTTTTTTTCCACAGACATTTTACTTCATGTATGATTTAACAGGACCTGGTATATGTCACTGTCACACATCACCCCTATATGTGTTCAGCAGCATCTCCTGAGCACAGTGATACTTGGCTGTTTTGGGTCAAAAAGGCCACATTTGAGGCATGCATATTTTTTCATGTTGAACTTTATTTGGTGATCCACTGTTTGGCACATTTTTGAGCCCTGCCAATTCATTGTGGTCTATAAAACCATATTTTTTTTTGGAAAACAAGACACCCCAGGGTGTTTCAAATGCTGGTATTTGAACTCTTTCCATGCACTAATTCTACCACCAGCCTTTGTCATAGTTTGCAGTAGTATTTTTTTGTGTGTATTTTTCCCCACACCCGTTTTACTTTAGGTATGAATTTACAGGTCCTGGTATATGTCACTGTCACACAACACCCCGATATTTGTTCACCAACAAATACCCCAAATGCATGGGTTTGGCGCTTGTTTGGGGGCTAAAAAGCCACATTTGGTATGTGTGCATTTTTCAAATTGGAAATTAGACGTGGTCATCCCCGTGTTGACCAATTCAATTTATCCCATCAAATCATTCATTTTTTAACACCCCATGGACTTTTAACATGCCAGTATTCTTTTTTTTTTCCTTTTTATTTATTATTTTTTGGCCTTCTGTAAAACATTTTTTGGAACTGGAAGGTTCCCCTGATGGTGACATCAGTGGGGAACTATTTTTACATGTTACAATTTTTTTTTTTTAAACTACCCCCCCACATTTTTTTCTAATTACATTGTAATTAGAAATCTGGGCTCCATTGACTTGCATGGTTGAATGCAGTACCTGTTTTCAACCTGCAAGTCCAGAGTTGTCAGGAGGGTCTGGAGAGAATGTGGCAAAATCACTTGCAGTCCCGGTTTTGACCGCTCTCTGGAGTGGTCACAGCGCGTCCTGAGGTGGGTGTTTGGTGTTGCCTCGCTATCGAGACCATTGAACTTTAGTACTCCTAAATTCTTTTAAAACAGGTGTCCGCTGTCATACAGTGTATGGCGGATGTTGACGCACAGGGGAGGGGCCGGACTTGGCGCCTGATGCCGATCTCGGTGTTGCTTTCTGCACCCGTTTGAAGTCATGACGGTCCTGGCAATAGGTGAGAGTATGAATTGATGTGTGTATGGATTATGTGAATGATTGAGATAATGAATGAATGTATGAATGAATGTATGAATGTATGAATGGATTGTGTGAATGTATTGTGTGAATGAGTGAGAGAATGAATGAATTAATGTGTGGATTAAAGATGGCAAATTCTATGTGTGTAATCTGGATGCTGGTCAGGTTCTATGTTGGCAATGTGGATGCCAGGGCTGGCCTTTGGGGTGTGCAACCTGTGACCTATGCCTGTAATTTAAGGGTTATATCTTTACCTTTAATGCTGGGTTTTTATGTAAATTGCAGTTAATCTATACCTGCAAAGCTGGATTCGTGTTTCGTTATGTTGATCAATATGTGCTGTGTTACATAGTTACATAGGCTGAAAAAGACATGTATCCATCAAGTTCAGCCTTTCCCATATCTGTTAATTGCTGTTGATCTAAAAGAAGGTAAAAAAAAAAAAAAAAAACAACAACAAAAAAAAAACAGTTTGTTTCTCTTTCCAATTTTGCAACACACTAGGGGAATAGGGGATCCTTCTTGACCCCACAATGGCAGTCAGATCTTTCCTTGGATCAAGAAGCTGTTTCCCCATAATTTAAAAATTATATCCCTGAATATTATGTTTTTGGAAAGTATTCATCCAATTGTTGTTTAAATGTCTGTACAGAATTCCACATCCTCATTGTCCTTACTGTAAAAAAAAAAAACCCTGTCCTTTGCCATAGACTAAATCTCCTTTCTTCCAGTATAAGTGCGTGACTATGGGTCCTATGCATAGTCCTGTTTACGAATAGGTTTCCAGACAATGGTTTGTATTGGCCTCGAATATATTTATATAATGCTATCATATCCCCTCTGAGTCACCGTTTTTCTAAACTAAACAGATTTAAATTAGCTAACCTTTCTACATAACTAAATTATTTTATTTTTATTAATTTTGTAGCCCGCCTTTGCACCTTTTCCAGTGCTATAATATCCTTCTTCAGAATAGGTGCCCAAAATTGCACAGCATATTCAAGGTGTGGTCTTACCATTGATTTATGAAGAGGCAAAATTATATTTTTATCCCAGCAATTGATGCCCCTTTTTTTATACATGACAAAATCTTACTGGCCTTAGGAACTGCTGACTGACATTGCACATTGTTTCCTAATTTGTTGTCTATAACAATTCCCAAATTCTTCTCATTTGTTGTTATCCCTAATTCACTACCATTTAGGGTGTAAATTGCTTGTGCATTCATTACCCCGAAGCGCATAACATTGTATTTATCTATATTAAATTTCATCCGCCATTTGTATACCCAGTCCCCCAGTCTATGAGTTTAGTGTCATCTGCAAACACGGAAACATGACTTTCAATGCCTATTGCAAGATCATTTATAAATACGTTGAATAAAATTGGTCCCAGAATAGAACCCTGAGGGACACCACTTACCACTTTTGTCCAGCTTGAAAAATTACTTTTTACGACAACTCTCTGTACTCTATCACTAAGCTAATGTTTTACCCAAGAACAAGAATTTGCAGTTTGAATACTAACCTATTGTGTGGAACCGTGTCAAACTCATTGGCAAATCCAAGTAGATTACATCCACTGCAACACCTTGATCTACACTTCTACTTACTTTTTTGTAGAATGCAGTTAAGTTAGTTTGACATGACCTATGTTTCATAAAACCATGGGGTTTTTTTTGCTAAAAACACTGTATCCCTTAATACAGGGCTCGACAAATCCCAGGCGCCAAGTCGACGGAGAATTTTGTCCTGGCGCCTAGGTTTTGTCAGCTTTACATCCAGAAAAAATTGTGGATGTAAGAGGCTGAGTCACCACACGGTGGCGCTGCTGCTGCTGTCTGCCCAGAAGTCTGGCCAGACAGCACAGCCACTCCGAGCCCGCCCCGAGCCTGAGATCACTCCCACGGAGTGATCCTGTAGGCTGAAAACGCGGTTGCTGCAAAACCAGCAATCGTGATTTTCAGCTGCCACAGGCAGCTTCAGGGAAGGGGGTTGTGTGTTGATTGGGTCCCCACAAGTGTGGGGACCTGACCCAACACCCCCCAGCTGCCTGATCGCTCCATGAGAGCGACAGTGCAGTGTTAACCCCTTCAATGCCGCGATCGTGGCATTTAGGGGTTAATTCCCGTTTTGTATGGGGCTCTGCTGCTGGTGGTCTGCCTGGAAGCCCAGGCAGACCAGAAACAGCAAAAACGAGCCCCCACAAGCCCTTTGATGATTCCTGTAGGCATGGAAGCCTACAGCAGTCATCAAAGTCTATAGACCAGCAATTGAGTCCCAGCTGCCAGAGGCAGCTTCAGGGACAGGGGGAGAGGGTTCTTTGGTCTCCCCATGAGTGTGGAGAGCAGCCCCAACCCTCCCCTGCTGCCTGATCGCTCCATGAGAGCGACAGTGCAGCGTTAACCCCTGCAATGCCACGAATGTGTCATACACAATTGTGGCATTGAAGGGGTTAACATTTGTCCCCACAAGCTTGTGGAAACTAAATATCAGTCAATGCTGTGCTCCAATGGAACATCAGCATCGAAAGAGTTAAAAAATAATAATAATAAAAAAAAACAGCACTGACCTGAAAGTCCAGGGTGCTTCCAGGTCAAACGCTGTGAGTTTAGTAAGTGGGCTGATGATGATCAGATCACTCCTGACCAACTGTTAGTTTAAAAAAATCCTGGCTCCTAACTTTTTTACCTGGCGCCTAGATTCACAACAAAGTTGTCAAGCCCTGCCTTAATAAGCCTTCAAATACTTTCCCAGCCACAGAAGCTAAGTTCACAGGTCTATAATTTCCAGGCAAATAGATTGAACCCTTTTTGAATATAGGAACCACATCTGCCTTCCTCCAATCCTTTGGTACAATTCCTGAAAGAAAAGAATTCTGGAAGATTAAAAACAGAGGTTCACTTAATTCCCCACTTGGCTGTTTAAGTACTCGTGGGTGAATACCGTCCATACGTTGAAAAGTAAAAACAATGGGTAAAAGCATACACATGCTACAACACTCTATGGCAATCCCACTATCCCACAATAACAATAGTATAAACAAAGGTAATGGTGGTGCGACCCACCACCAGTAAGTGGAGCGTAAAATAAGGGTTAGGCTAGATTTCCACTTGTTTTTTTTTTTGCTAAAACGCCTATAAAAACGCCAATAGCGCCACCTGGCGTTTTTTTTGTGAAAAACGGCTGCAGCCAGATGTTAGCTGTAATTCAATAGGAAATCGCAAAATGCCATTTCCACTTGGCGTTTTTCTGTTTGGCGTTTTTTTCAATCCTCTTTGGCGTTTTTCTGCTTTTTTGGGCTCTGTGGCAGTTTTTCAAAATCGCAGCATGTTGACACTCTGGCGTTTTTTGCAAGAAATCTTGGCGTTTTTCCTCCAATAGAAGTCTATGGGAGAGAAAAAACGCCATGAAAAAGCCATGTGGGTTTATTGCCTTGGCGTTTTTTATGGCGTTTTTTCCACAGTTACAATGCAGAGGATGGACCCAGTATCTGTGTGTCCTACGAGAAATAGGCTGAAAACAAACAGTTTCACACAAAACAAAGTCCTGGACTGGTTTATATTGAATTTTACACCATTTGGAACAAACATGCCATTACAAACAAACATACGCGACTGGATCCTGCGTGCCAAAAGCAACAGCAAACAATTTGCACCATCATTTGGGGCCAATCTTCCCAGAGGAGCAGACATTCGGAATAAAGCATGCCTTACAAACCACAGAAAAGAGACAAAAGGGTCTACCAAGTAAATGACATCAGGAGAGGGCAGATACTTGCCATTTATCCTAATCCCTTTTAGCTGGGTGAAACTTCTAACTTGTAAAGGCTGGAAAAACTGCCTAAGGTCAAAAAAAACAATTTCCACAGAAAGGCTAAAACGCCAGAAAAAACTGCAGAAAAAACGCCAAAACGCAGGTAAATGCAGCGGCAGTTTTCCTGGCGTTTTTCATCAAGAAAAAAACGCCGGACAAAAACCCAAGTGGAAACCTAGCCTTAAAAGAAAATTCTTTGGAGTCAATAAAACTGACAACAATCTATGTCGCCTAGTGTGATATAGGAATCACACACCCATCTATAGCTGGAATGTGGATGTCTGCAAAGGATAAAAGCCTTCATAGAGCAGTACAGCAACGATGTATTAAAGTAACATTGAGACATTCATATGTATCCCTAATTTAATTTATATAGATATGTGGCATATAGGCCTATACTTTTATAAACACCCATAAATACCTCTAAACTACCTCTCCCTATTTTTTACTCCCTGCCCGAGAATGCCGCAATGCATATTTATAAAACAGAGCTCTGGTATAGATTCTATCCCCTGCATTGCGGCTATGGGTATAGGATTGTGCAGCGCGAACTGCCACAGACTTTGCTAATGAAAGTTTGGACACATGAGGAACCCGTTGGGAGCCTCGTTTTGACAAGAAAACAAGCTGGAATGATTTCACACAGCCCAGAGGGGGGTTTAAAAGCATGTACTTGTTGTTTGGACAGCATACCAACTTGAGAAAGCCCATGGGCGAAAGTGTATCAGCGACTGGGGAGAGGACACTTGAGTATTAATTTTAGCACTGAGTTTTGATAATATATTTATGTTGTACATGAACATTAAATATATCTTTAGGCTACAAGCTGTGCATTTTATACTTACCTACCCAAACATTGCTTTGCTGTCCAAACTATTCACCCTAAAGGGGGAGTGCTGCTCTATGTCAGCACAGTGCTGTTTACACCTGGAGCCAGGCTACGGCCTTAAGGCAAGGTGAGAGCCCATTTTGGCCACCTTTTTCTGTTTATGCTGCTAAATATCATTGCTGTACTGCTCTATGAAGGCTTTTATCCATTGTAGATATCCACATTCCAGCTATAGATGGGTGTGTGATTCCTATATCACACTAGGCGACATAGATTGTAGTCAGTCTTATTGGCTCCAAAGAATATTCTTTTAACCCTACAAGGATGAGTCCTTATTTTACACTCCACTCATTGATGGTGGGTCACACCACCATTACCTTTGTTTATACCGTCCATACATTATTTATGTATACCTGCAACTACAGGGGTTGTATGTCTTATTCAGTTGATCCAGGCCCACAGTGCTGTTTACATGTGTTGTTTATTTGAGCTAGACTTTCAATGCTGAGTTCACATGTAATCTATACATGCAAAGCTGGTGTTATTCTGTTGATTTATATCTGCCATACATTATTATTATTATTTTTTATTTGTTTTATATAGCCGTCGCCGTCAGGATACCACTGAATCTGATGAAGGCAGAACGGTACCAGTCAAAATGTTTATTAAAAATAAAAAAAAAATGTTAACTACAAGAAGCCAAAGCATAAGACAAGCGGCTGGTCGAGGATCAAGCCAAGGTCAAGAGCCAGAACTTATATTTAGAGATGAGTGAGGAGATGTAGGTAGAGGAACCCTGTGAAAAAGGGCTTTGAAAGTTAAGAGTCAGGATCTTGAAATGAATTCTGAAGCGCACAGGCAGCCAGTGAAGAGACTGACAGAGGGGAGAGGTGTTAGTAAAGCGATGGGAGAGGAAGATAAGTCTGGCAGAAGCATTCATGGTGGATTGTAGAGGGGTGAGATGGTTAAGAGGAAGACCAGCAAAGACAGAGTTATCTGGGAGTTCCCAGATAATAAAGGCGGGAGGTGATAAGGGCATGGACAAGAGCCTTAGTCGCATCCTGTGTTAGGAAGGGACAGATGCGGACAATGTTTTTAAGATGGAGACAGCAGTTTTTAGAGACAGACTAAATGTAGGGGTGAACGAAAGGTTGGAGTCAAGGGTGACACCAAGACAGCGAGCATGAGGGGACATATATACTGTATATGTATACCTGCAAATATAAGGTTTGTATGTCTGATTCAGTTGATCTACACGTGCAAGTGCTGTTTACATGTGTTGTTTATTTGATCTATACCTGAACTACAGGGAGTAAGTAAAAGAAAGGTGTGGTTTAGTGAATGAGGACAAAACGGACTCTGGGGATGAGAGGACCTATGAATGTTATGGTAGGGTCAGAAGGAGGGAAGACTTCACTGATGTCACGAGGTCAGGGAGAGAGGAAGGATCCTACTATGCAGATAAGCACTGTAGAGAAGTCCAGTATACAGTCCATAATCAAAAGGGCAAAGGCAGGCAGCGAGGTCAAACGTGTCCGAGGTCGAGGCAGGCAGAATAGGAGCAAAACGGGTAAACAGATCCGAGGTCGTAGGCAGGTAGCGAGAATCGTAGTCAAAAACAGGCAAAGGTCGGTACACAAGGAATTCAAGAAAATATAACGCAATCAGCACACCCAAAAAGTATTACACTTTGAACGGGTGAAGACAGGAGAGAAAAGTGGCGTTTAAATAGGTGAGTGATTGCAAACAGCTGTGTAGCGTACGCTACGTACGTCGCGTACGCTGCACAGGCTGAGTACACTGCATAGATTGCGTACGCTGCGTAGATTGCGTACGCCGCGTACGCAGCGGTACGCCCGATGCGGACCTGCGCCGCGTCATAACCGCGTCCCCTTCGGTACGCGAGGGAGACGCACCGACGCGCCCACGGCAAGCAGACGCGGTCCCAGCAGAGGTGGAAGATGCGGGACCGCGACACCGCCGTGTGCGCACGGCGGGAACCGCAGCGATGGAGGAGTCGGGACCAGGCGAGGCAGCCCTGGCGTCAGAGGTAGGTACAGCGGCGCGCGTGACAGTACCCCCCCCCTCCAGGAGCGCGTCCCGAGCGAGACGGAGCCGGACGAAGAGGGTGGAGCGCATGAAACCGAGCGACACGAAGGGGAGCATGAACGAAGCGAGCGGGCACCCACGTCCGTTCCTCAGGGCCGTACCCCTTCCAAGCCACGAGATACTGAAGGCCGTTACGAACCCTACGTGAATCAAGGATTCTGTCGACGACGTATTCCTCATGACCATGGACGGCAAGCGGGGCTGGAGGCTTGAATGGAACGGTAAACTGATTGGATACATAGGGTTTCAGCAGGGAGACGTGGAAGGACCGCGGAATCCGCATGGTAGGTGGCAAGGCAAGGGACACCGTCACGTCGTTGAGCTTGGCACGAACGCGGAAAGGCCCAATAAAACGAGGCCCCAAGGTCCGGGAAGGTTGCCGCAAACGGATGTGTCGCGTAGATAACCAGACACGGTCGCCCACTTGATAGTCCGGAGGTGGAGTCCTCTTGGCATCAGCAAAGCGTTTATAGCGAAGTTGGGCTTTCAGGAGAACCTCCCGGAGTTTCTTCCAGTGAGCGTCCATGTCAGATACACGTTTGTCTACCGCCGGTACCATGGAGGAGGAACGAGAAGACGGAGGAGGCAGTATGACAGGGTGATAGCCCAGGGCCGCAAAAAACGGGGTACATCCAATGGACTCATGCAGAGAGCCATTATAGGTCATCTCTGCGAGCGGCAGGAGAGACGACCAATTGTCCTGGCTGTCGTTGCTGAACATTCGTAGGTATTGTTTGAGTGTTTGGTTAGTCTTTTCGGTTTGTCCATTGGTCTGCGGATGATATGCAGTCGATAAGTGGAGCTGTATTCCGAGCCTTTGGCAGAGGTGTCTCCAATAACGGGATATGAATTGTGTACCGCGATCGGACACCATGTGGAGCGGAAGACCGTGAAGACGGACGATGTGATTGAGAAAAACATCGGCAAGTTGTGAAGAGGATGGCAGGCGTGGTAAGGCGACGAAATGAGCTTGCTTAGAAAAACGGTCGACGACCACCAAGACAGTCGTGTTACCCTGTGATTTGGGGAGATCCACGATGAAGTCCATTGACACATGTGTCCAGGGAGCCGTGGGAACGGGAAGAGGATGCAGGAGACCTTGAGGTTGACTCCGAGAGGTCTTCTGGCATGCACAGGTGTGACAGGCGGCCAGATATGTTCGGACGTCTCTGGTGAGTGATGGCCACCAGAATGACCTGCGGATGCGGTATTCTGTCTTCCGGGACCCAGAATGACCAGCGAGGAAGGACTTATGTCCCCAGTGAAGAACATCCGTACGAAGACCGGGAGGAACGTAGAGACGCCCCGGAGGAGGACGTTCAGAAGACGGGATGGCCCTTTGGGACATACGGATCCTGCTCATCGTGCGTATGGACAGACTGGCAACAAGACGTGTGGATGGAATGATGGGTTCGTTGATGTGCTGATCCCTGTGGTTATCGTGTTGTCTAGAGAGGGCATCAGCTTTGATGTTTTTGGAGCCTGGTCTGTAGGTGATATAGTAATTGAACCGGTTGAAAAATAGCGACCACCGTGCTTGTCGAGGGCTTAATCTCTTGGCGTTCTCGATATACAGCAGGTTCTTGTGGTCTGTTAGGATAATCACGGGTTGTTCTGTACCCTCTAGAAGGTGGCGCCACTCCTCAAGTGCCATTTTGATGGCTAGGAGTTCACGGTTACCAACGTCGTAATTCCGTTCGGCTGCGGAGAAACCCTTAGAAAAGAAGGCACAGGGATGATATTTTGTGGTTTGATCATGACGTTGCGATAGGACAGCCCCTGCTCCGGTTTCGGATGCATCTACTTCCAGGAGAAACTGTTTGGTAGGATCCGGCCGACGTAACAGGGGAGCTGAGACAAAGGCTTGTTTTAGCCGTTCGAACGCCTGTCGGGCGTGTGTGGACCACTGAGACGGATCGGCTCCTTTTTTCGTCAAGGCGGTAATAGGCGCTGCTATGGTAGCGTAGTTTCTGATGAATCGCCTGTAATAATTTGCAAAGCCCAGGAACCTTTGGACGGCTTTGAGTGTTCTAGGGAGGGGCCAGGCTGTGATGGCCTCGAGTTTGGCAGGATCCATGTGAAGCCCTTCGGAGGAGACGATCTAGCCAAGGAAGGGCAGACGTGTCTTCTCGAATATGCATTTTTCAGCCTTGGCATACAACCCGTTCTCCCTTAGCCTTTGTAGAACAGCTCGTAGGTGGTGTCGATGTTTCTCGAGTGTTGGAGAATAAATGAGAATATCGTCCAAGTACACGATGACATGAGATAAGAGCATGTCCCTGAAGACGTCATTTATGAAGGACTGAAATACTGCAGGAGCGTTGCATAACCCGAAGGGCATGACTTTATATTCATAGTGCCCGAAGCGGGTGTTGAAGGCCGTCTTCCATTCATCCCCGGACTTGATACGGATCAGATTGTAAGCACCCCTGAGGTCTAGCTTAGTGAAGTATTTGGCTCCTTTCAGGAGGTCGTAGATCTCCGTGATGAGAGGAAGCGGGTACCGGTTCTTTATGGTGATACGGTTTAACCCCCTATAATCGATGCATGGCCGTAGGGAACCCTCTTTCTTGGCCACGAAGAAAAATCCAGCTCCAGCAGGAGAAGAGGATGGGCGGATGAAGCCTTTGTCCAGGCTTTCTTGGATATATCGTTCCAGAGCTTTGTTCTCCGGTTCGGAGAGGGGATAAGTACGTCCCCGTGGCGGATCGGTTCCAGGCAACAGATCGATAGCACAATCGTAGGAACGGTGTGGTGGTAGCCTCTCCGCATCTTTTTTGGAGAATACATCCAGATAATCCCAGTAGTGTTTAGGTACTATGGTCTTGGGATCTGTGGGTGTGATCTCGAGAACGAGATTGAGTCGTCGACAAGGCATGACACAGGACTCTTGACAGTAGTTGCTCCACGCTAGTATGTCTCCTTTTACCCAATCGATGTGTGGGTTGTGCTGTCGCAGCCAGGGATGTCCCAAGATTAGAGGGGCATGAGGAGACTTGATTATCTCAAACGTGAGCTGTTCCTGGTGGGTTACCCCTACCAGTAGGGTCAGAGGTACGGTTTCCTGTCACGAGTCCTGATCCCAGAAGTGAGCCATCAACGGAAGCGACCAGTGAGGGAGCTGTCTTGGTACGAAGCGGTATGTGCTGCTCCTTCGCCCACTGGTGATCCATGAATATGCCCGCAGCCCCGGAATCTATGAATGCGCGGGTGGCTACAACGTGTTCCTCCCAACGGATGGAGACGGGCACCGTCAGGCGTGTAGTGGGAGGAGAAGAAAAAGGACGTGTGCTTAGGTTGCCTTCTCCGGTGCAACCTAAGCGTTGTCTTTTACTGGTTTGCTGGGACAGGAGGACAACAGGTGATCAGCTCGGCCGCAGTATAGACAGAGCCCCTGTGTCCGTCTGTGTTTCTTTTCGGCCTCAGTGAGGTGGCGCACTGTCCCTATTTCCATGGGTTCGTCGACCACGAAGGAGGAAGATGTGGCAGCCGAAGGCCTTGTGTAGCCGGAGGCGAGCGGTACTGGTCTTTTCCCACGGGAGTGTTCGTTCGCCCTTTCTTGGATACGTTTATCCACTCTGAGACATAGGGCTATGAGATCCTCAAGATCCGCAGGGGTATCATGGAAGACGAGGGCGTCTTTGATCTTCTCATTGAGGCCTCGTCGGAAGGCTGCTTTGAGAGCGCCCTCTTCCCAGTTGGTTTCATGGGCCAGGGTGCGGAATTCCACCGTATACTGAGCCAAGGTTTTGCGGCCTTGTTGGATGTCAAGCAGTGAAGACTCCGCTGTTTCTTTACGACCTGGCGCATCGAAAACAGTCCGTACGGCTTCCATGAAAGCGGGGCAGTCCTCGAGGAGATAGGAATCTTGCTCCACGAGGGGAGAAGCCCACAGTAAGGCATCACCTTTGAGCAGCGAAATGATGAACGAGACCCTCTTGGAGGATGTCTGGAACGCCTGGGGGTGATTTCAGAAGTGGAGCATGCATTGATTAAGGAAGCCACGGCATTCCTTCGGATCTCCAGAATATTTGTCTGGCAGAGGGAGCCTGGCAACAGCACCTGTGTCCTCGTGATGAGCGTCTCTGTGATGGGGTGTTCCCACAGTTGGGAGAGACGTCAAAGAACGCAACAAGTCCGTCATGGCATCCACCTTCTGTTCCAGGGACTGTAGCTGGGTGGCCTGCGCCGCCAGACGCTGGTCCTGTAGGTCTTGGCGGGCTTGCAACCGCGCCATATCCGCGGGATCCATGTTATGACCCGTTCAAAACTGTCACGAGGTCAGGGAGAGAGGAAGGATCCTACTATGCAGATAAGCACTGTAGAGAAGTCCAGTATACAGTCCGTAATCAAAAGGGCAAAGGCAGGCAGCGAGGTCAAACGTGTCCGAGGTCGAGGCAGGCAGAATAGGAGCAAAACGGGTAAACAGATCCGAGGTCGTAGGCAGGTAGCGAGAATCGTAGTCAAAAACAGGCAAAGGTCGGTACACAAGGAATTCAAGATAATATAACGCAATCAGCACACCCAAAAAGTATTACACTTTGAACGGGTGAAGACAGGAGAGAAAAGTGGCGTTTAAATAGGTGAGTGATTGCAAACAGCTGTGTAGCGTACGCTACGTACGTTGCGTACGCTGCACAGGCTGAGTACACTGCATAGATTGCGTACGTTGCGTAGATTGCGTACGCCGCGTACGCAGTGGTACGCCCGATGCGGACCTGCGCCGCGTCATAACCGCGTCCCCTTCGGTACGCGAGGGAGACGCACCGACGCGCCCACGGCAAGCAGACGCGGTCCCAGCAGAGGTGGAAGATGCGGGACCGCGACACCGCCGTGTGCGCACGGCGGGAACCGCAGCGATGGAGGAGTCGGGACCAGGCGAGGCAGCCCTGGCGTCAGAGGTAGGTACAGCGGCGCGCGTGACAACTGACTGGATGGGAGCCCAAAGAAATGCTTGCCTAGGGTCCCATTTTTTCTATATAAGATATATTGGCAGCAGGGTCAAATATATAAATATTAGACACTGCTGCCAATATATATATATATATATATATATATATATATATATATATAATATATATATATATATATATATTATATATATATATATTGGCAGCATATGTTAATATTAATATATATTGTCATCAAGGGCTAATATAAATAATTAGTCTGGCAGTAGGGTCTAATATTTGTATATATATATATTGGCAGCAGAGTCTAATATTAAAGAATGAAAAATAACTTCCAGTTCAGCTGTTATTTTAAAATCATATTTCGATCATGGTCCTCCCTCAAATGTAGTTAAAAATGCATGATGCAGATTATATATATAATTTCCCTCCCTACCTTGGTTTTCCCCATGTGCCCCTCTAAATATGAAAGCTGGAGATGCCACTGTCCAACAGGACAATATGGAAATATATAGTTTGCACACCCATTGCAAAAATTGTAAAATGTTGCCATTCATTTTGAAAATATGACTGATCTGATTTAAGGATAGTGAACATATGAAGCCTAATCAAAAGTTTACATACCCCTTAATGTTTGGCCTTGTTACAGACATGCACGATGACAATACTGTTGGTATCCCACCCCCTCTGACTTGTACGCAAAGAAACGTATGCATGTTTGTTTTATGTTTTTCTGAAATTCCAGAAGTGAGAAACTAAATATAAAAAGTTTGCAAACAAAAAATGAATGGTGGTAAGCTGATGCCTGATGTTAAGCACTCTTTATATATAAAGTTTTTTACTAGCTGTTTTGAAATCCACACTTTAGCCACACTCCTAGGCCAGGCGAGACACATGGGGGCGGTGTTGGAATCCTGCTCTCCCCCTCCTGCTCCTATCAACACCTGCGTCCCCTCCCCTCTCTGTCATTCAACTCCTTTGAAGTTCACTCCATACGCCTGTTCCCCCCCCTCTCTCTCTCTGTCTCTTAGAGTGGCAGTCATATATTGCCCTCCTGGACCTACCTCTCAGTTCCTGGATAACTTTACTGCCTGGCTGTCCCACTTTCTCTCTCCAAACATCCCAACCGTAATCCTCGGTGATTTCAATATCCCCATCGATAACCCACCCTTCCTGCTGCCTCTAAACTTCTTTCTCTCACATTCTCCTTTGGTCTCCTACAATCTTCTCTATCCCCTACTCATAGTGACGGACACTGTATTGACCTGGTAATCTCTGCTCCATATCAGAGTTCACCTGTCGCCGCTTTCCCATATCCGATCACCATCTCCTTACCTACAATCTTACACTAACACCTAAACATACTTCCCCCTCCTCCTCGCCTCCACACCTGCAGAAATTTGCGCGATGTTGATCATTTCGAATTTTCTAATAGAATGGAACTTGAATGAAAACTTTTCTCCACCTTCCACACTCTCCTCACCCCACCCAAACCTGCCTTTAGTGCCTTGCAGACTATTTCCAAAATAAAACACAATCCATCCGCAACAACATTCCTGTTCCTCCTCCTTCTGCAATCAACTCTCTCATCTCCTTCCCACCAACCACAGTGAACGAAGTTCACGCTCTACTGTCTTCCTCACACCTCACTACATGCCATCTCGACCCCATCAGTTAATACCTAATTCCATCACTCTCCTCTAGCCTTACTCCTGCCCTCACTCACATCTTCAACTCTCTACTGGCATATTCCCATCCCCATTCAAAGATGCACAGGTCACTACCATCCTCAAGAAACCCTGCCTTGATCCCAATTCCCCTGCTAACTACCGCCCCATATCACTACTTCCAATAACATCTAAACACTTAGAAAAACGAATCTACCACCGTCTAACCCACTTTCTGTCCTCAAGCTCCCTGCTCGACCCCGCGCAATCTGGTTTCCGCCCACAGCACTTGACTGAAACTGCTCTCACCAAAGTCACAAACGGCCTTCTATCTGCTAGAAACAATGGCCACTATTCCATCTTAATCTTACTTGACCTCTCTGCTGCTTTCGACAGTCGACCACCCTGACAGCTTTGGCTTCAAATACCACCTCTATGCAGACGACACACAATTCTATCTCTCCACACCCAGTCTCTCTCTGCATCTGTCCTCTCTCAGATCAGCAACTGCCTATCTGGCATCTCTTCCTGGATGGCCTCTCACCACCTCAAGATAAACATGTCTAAGACTGAGCTCCTTCTAATCCCTCCCTCTTACTGTATTCCCCTTTCTGACCTATCACTGTCGACGGTACCACTATCTCTCCATGACCACAAGCCCGCTGCCTCGGAGTGACCCTTGACACTAACCTATCTTTTATCCCTCAGATCAAATCACTATCTAAATCCTGCCACAACCAACTACGCAATATTTCCAAAATTCGTCCATTCCTGACTGCCAGCACCGCAAAAGAACAAATCCACTCCCTCGTAATCCCCCGTCTAGACTACTGCAACAACCAATTTACCAGCCTCCCGCTCTCCCGACTATCCCACCTCCTCAATGCATCTGCCAGACTAATCTATCTCACCCGACGCACCTCTCTGCGAGTGCCTCCACTGGCTCCCCATTCATAGCAGAATTATATTTAAAATAACGCCACTCACCTCTACCTATCCTCCCTCATCAGCAAATATACTCCAGCCGGCCCTTTAAGATCCAACAATGACCTGCTCCTTGCATCTTCACTTATCACCTCCTCCCACGCCGCCTACAAGACTTCTCTTGTGCAGCACCAACCCTCTGGAACTCTCTTCCCTTTATGCTGTCCGACTCTCACCAACTTTGCCCTCCTTCAAATGCTCCCTAAAAACCTGTCTCTTCAGGGAAGCCTACCACTGACATAAAACATCAAAACTTCCCTCTCACCCACTTAAAACACTTATCCCACCCTACATTAACATCATTCACTACCACGCAGTCCTCACCTCCTATTTCTTACCCATATCCACCTAGATTGTAAGTTCCTGCGGGAACAGGGCCCTTCATTCATCTTGTATCTGTATGTCAATTGCTGTATTGTACTTGTCATCTGTAAAATTTTCATCTTGTACAGCGCTGCGGAATCTGTCGGCGCTTTATAAATAAAGTATAATAATAATTTATGACATGAGACTCAAACTGGTTAACGTTTATGCTCCTAACGCACCAAACCACTTTTTTTTCTGTTTATCTCTTTGAACACTTAGCAGATGACAGTTTGACTCCTTTGATCACGGGGGGTGATACGGTGGCGGATACTTTTCCCCAAACTCCAGACGAGCGTGGACCACACAGATGGAGGGCATTGGGTTTCTTTCAGGTAACCTACACCTTTTAGACCCCTGGAGATTGTTACATGGCAATTCAAGGGAATACACACATCACTCCCATGTTCACAACTCTGAGGCTCTTATAGACTAAACACATACTTCTGATTACACAAAGTTGGGGATTCCAGGATATACCCCATCCTACTGACAGAGCATGCCCCAATATCTCTTACACTCTCTGTTATCCATCTTATCTCCATAACTGAAATAGTCTTGGGCCAATTTTCTTTGACGACAATATAATACACCCAGATGACCCCTTCCCGCTGTGGAATACCTCTAAGGCAGTCATGAGAGGTCATATTATCCAGTACATTGCACAAAGTAAATTAGAGTGGAACAAGAACTATACAAGGCCTTACTGGAGGAATTGACCGATAGACAAACACAAAACAGCATTTCTTCCAATGGGGCGGGAAGGTGGGTAGATTGCTGGCACGTGTCGCTAAAACTAGACGGCCACCATCTAAAACCCTTAAATTACGCACACCTAGTCGCGGACCCGGAGAAAATAAATGACGACCTTCTATAGGTCTCACCCCGACAATCAGAAGGCGGGGCTTTTAAAACTCACAAATGTGCAACGGGACAGACTTAATGCCTCCATATAGCAACTAGAATTGTCTCGAACCATAATGTCCCTTTCTAATGGCAAATCCCCTGGCCCGATGGGTTCCCATTGGAATATTATAAGTCCCTGAAGGCAGATTTGGTGCCCACCTTATTAATGCTGTATAATGCGATCTATTTAGATCAATTTGACACCTCCTCCCAATTGGAGGCTAGAATTATCTTACTCCCTAAACCGAATAAAGACACAGAATTGGTAACGTCTTTCCGTCACATTACACTACTGAATACCGACATTAAGATTCTTACCAAAATCATAGCTATCAGGCTACATTCTATCTTGCCACATATTCTCTCCAATATGCAGATTGGCTTCATACGATCACAAAGCTCCGTCATAGGCATCCGCAGTCATGAGCGCTACTCTGGCGAACCACCAACACCACTACACATTAATTAGTCTAGATGCACACAAAGCTTTTGATTCGGTTGCGTTGCCCCACATAGTGAGGATTTCGAAATTCAGATATATTTTGGTACTAATTTTCTTGGGTTCTTTAGAAACATCTACTCTAAACCACACACAGTGATTTCTACTAATGGAGTTCATTTGAGGCCCATTTTGATTGAAAGAGGGGTTTGCCAGGGCTGCCCTCTGCCCCCCTCCTTTTTAATATTGTGTTGGATCCACTGCTATGCCCTGTAGAACATACCCCAACTCTCTTGGGGATTCCAACCGGGACAAACTCACTTAAGGTCTCTGTTGTTTATAGCTAACCCGAGCATCGAATAGCTCGTGGTTCACTCACTCCTTGACCACTTTGGTCGGGTCAGTGGTCTCCGTATTAATTATGACAAGTCCGTGGCTATGTATCTAATCAGACGTACTAAATCTCCTTCAATTACAATTTGGCTGCCCTAGATAGTGGACGACTCTAAATACACAATACCTTCTATGGACCAGTCAATGTGTCAGCTAGACCTAGTAGCTTTATTACATACCCCATTGGGACAGATCCTACATTATGTCTGTGCCAATCCCTTACTAATTAGCACTATTAGGGCTTGTCGGATGATTTAATCATGACTGTTGCTATCTGCGAACCACTCCTTGTTCTTGCCGATTTTGGGGAACCCCAGGTTCCAGGATGGCAAGGCCGCCATCCCCTTTATAAGTTGGTCGAAAAGGTGAATTAGGTACATTAAACCATCAGACCACATCAGACCATAAGCTGAAACTGCCTAACCTCATATCACACTTCCAAATCAGACACTGTATTCATGCCCAGATTAGAGAATTTACTGCTACGGACTGGTCTAGATGACTTGGATGACGCTGTCCCTGAGGTGGGATACATCAACACTTGGATCATAGCACAGTGTCCACAGGCACTGGAAAATGTTGCTGCTGTGGCCTCTCCCCAAGTGTACTCCTCATAAGTGGATAGTTTAGAGTTAAACGGGAGGGAAACTACAAACAACATACTGAGTACCATTGCAGAAAGCAGGTAACCCACATAAGCACTTGCTTGCCGCATCCCCATCCTTACTATGAACCCGTACATGTTACCATGTCCTTTTCCCATAAATCTTACAGTTACTGCAGCCTTTGCACCCATTGACAACAGTCCACTTATCTCCATCCCGTCTATCACCCCACCTTAGCTCATATACCATTCTGTTTTCTTCATACCCCAACACCACTAACCATGCTCAAGTGTTGGCATCCCATGCCCACAAATCACAATCCCATTTGTTATCTGTCTGTATCCAACTCTTTCTGTGCTCAGGTGACATTGAACGTAACCCCGGCCCCACTATCCCCACCATCCTCCGTACCTGCATCTTCGGAACTAACACAAACTTCCACAATCCCTCCAATCTTACATCAGTCCACTGTAACCCAGGCACCCCTTCCTCCTGTGCCCTCTGGAATGAACGCTCTGTGTGCAACAAACTAACTGCTGTCCATGACCTTTTCATCTCTAACCACCTTAGTCTTCTAGCACTCACCAAAACATGGCTGACATCCTCAGACACTACCTCTCCTGCTGCTCTCTCTTATTGTGGCCTTCACCGTGTCTTAAGTGGCCTTCACTTCAGCCACACTCCCAGACCTGGAGACAAACAGGGAGGTGGTGTTAGTATTCTCCTCTCTCCCCGCTGCACCATTTCAATGTCTACCACCAATTCCCTCTCTCTCTTTCGAAGTACACTCTGTCCGGCTTTTCTCCCAGATTGCTCTTCGTGTTGCAGTTATCTATCAGCCTCCTGGCCCCACCTCACACTTCTTTGATCACTTTGCTGCTTGGCTTTCACTACGGCCACTCCTCTCAAGTATATCCTCCTCCTGTACTGACACAGCTCAGTATAACCATACACTAGCCTCAGCCCTAGATATGGTTGCCCCTAATTGTATGCAATCCCCCACGCCATCCACCTCAGCCATGGCATTCCACTCAGATACTCCTACTTCAAAAAAGTGTTCACGTAGAAGACTTCATTCACTACAAACTCATGCTCCGTTCCTAAACATCGGTCCTCCATCTCTCTAAACATATTTAATTTCATTAATCACCTCTCTTTCCCATAATCCTAAATGTTTATTCTTCACTGTTAACACCCTTCTCAGGCCCACAGCACTTCCTTTGCCCTCCAACTTCTCTGCCCAAGAGCTTTCCACCTACTGCAAAAACAAAATTGACACCATCAGGGATAACATCCTCCCCCATAGTGACAATCATATGGTACCTCAACCTCCCTCCTCACCTCAATCCATCCTCACCTGCTTTAGCCTAGTTACACCCTTTGAGGTTTCCAAGCTCCTGTTGTCCTACCACCTGTCCCCTCTACCCTGCACCTTCACATCTCCTACCATCCCTCTCTAGTGTCCTTACCCCAACCCTAACCCACATCTTTAATCCCTCCTTTTGCTCTGGTGTATTCCCATCCTCATTCAAACAGGCCATCATCTCCCCCATCCTAAAGAAACCTTCCCTTGATCCCACATCCCCATTAAACTACCGTTCAGTTTCACTTCTCCCGCTAGCTTCCAAACTGCTGGAACGATTAACCTACAATCAACTAACAAACTTTCTCTCTTCAAACTCTCTACTTGACCCTCTAACACAATCCGGTTTCCATCCACAGCATTCAACAGAGACTGCACTCACTAAAATTACTAATGACCTCCTCGCAGCTAAAACGAAAGGCCAATTCTCACTGGGTATTCTCTTGGGCCTCTCAGCAGACTTTGACACAGTCGACCACCCCCTCCTCCTCCTACAAACCCACCATGCCCATGGCATCCATGGCACGGCTGTTTCATGGCTTAAATCCTACCTTTCTAACCGTACTTTTAGTGTTTCATTTAGTGGAACTTGCTCCTCTCCCCTACTGCTATCTATAGGTGTTCCTCAATGCTCAGTTCTTGGGCCTCTGCTATTCTCCATCTACACTTCTTCCCTCGGACAACTTATTTCTTCCTTTGGTTTCCAGTACCACCTATATGCAGATGACACCCTAATCTCTATTTCTGCTCCTGAACTTTCCCCCTCTCATTTCCACTTCATTGGCGCCCCATACCCTCCGGAATCAAATTTAGACTTGTGACCTATAGAGCCCTCAACTCTGCACCACCTTACATCTCTATCCTTCTATCCAAATACATCCCTACCCGCCCCCTTCGCTCCTCTCATGACCTACGGCTATCTTCTACTGTTGTTACCTCTTCCCACTCCCTGGGGCGAGAGGGTATTGACCACATTTTATTTCTGCCATTCAGGGACACACTATGAAGCACATGAGATTACACACACAGGGATATATATATATATATCTATATATATATATATATATATATAATCTATATATATCTATATATATAATCTATATATATCTATATATATATATATATAATCTATATATATCTATATATATATATATATATATATATATACACACGTTAGACTTGCATTTTTAACTATTACTTATCTCTTCGAAGTAAAGACCATGATTGAAATATGATTTCAATATAATAGCTGAACTGGCAGTTTCTTTAATATTAGCCCCTGCTGCCGCTGATATATATTATAAATAAGCCCCTGCTGCTGATACATTTTATATTGAAAAAAATGGACTCTATGCAAGCATTGCCTTGGGGCCCTGCTCCATGCTCCCTAGTATGCAATCACTCCCTCCTATCCCGCACCAAAAAAAAAATAATATTTGCCACACTGACTGCAGATCAGGGGAAGACTGAGAGTCAGCACAGTCTTCCCTCCTTCTGGCCCTATCATGACCATTATGATCATAAAAGAAAAATAAAAAAAAGAAAATATTAATATTAATTCACAATTTTTTCCTATTTGTCAACCAGCCTCCAGTTATGCACATTTGCCCCCAGATATGCCTTATACCCCCTTATATGCCACTCTGCCTCCAGAAATCCCTTATACCCCCTGATATGCCACTCTGGCCTCAGATATGCCTTTAACCCCTTATTTGCCACTCTGCCCCCCCAGATATGCCTCATACACCCTTATATGCCACTCTGCCTACATGATATGCCTTTTAACCCCCTATTTGCCACTCAGCCCCTAGATATTCCTTATACACCCCTATATGCTACACTGCCTCCCTGATATGCCTTTTAACCCCCTATATGACACTCTGCCTCCAAAAATCCCTTATACCCCCATATGCCACTCTTACCCCAGTGCATCCCTAGACTTGTCCCCGTGCTTCAGATTCCCTGGTGTCTAGAGGACCTCTGCTGCTGCTGGCCGGTATTCCCGCTGGGGCTTCTATCACTGAGCACCAGAAGATCATGTCACGCCGGTGCTTCTATCATAGAAGTGCCGGCAGCAGCGGAAGTTGTCGGTGCGCATCCTGCAAACATTCACCGGCCGCCAGAGAGAAGGATCCAGCGCTGCGGGGGATCTTTTTCTCTGGCAGCCGGTGAACGTCTGCGGGTTGCGCAGAGATGACCTCTGCTACTGCTGGCACTTTCGCTGGGGCTTGTATGACTGAGCACTGGAAGGTCATGTGATGCCAGCCCTCCATCCTAGAAGCCCCAGAGGAAATACTGGCAGCAGCAGAGGTTGTTTGCGTGCATTGCACAGATGTCCACCGGCTGCCAAAGAGGAGGATCCAGGTCCTCCGCAGCTCTGATTATAAGACGAGGGGTATTTTTCTGTGACTTGTAATTGAGCAAATATGGTATAACCATATATCGTATGGCTACGGATGTCTGATTTAAGAGCTTGACGGGTGTCGTTGAAATGCCTCAATAACAATCCATTTGTTACTTCCAGCACAGCATCCTCAGGTACCCAAGGTCATCCATGTCTCATTGCTGCCATTTCATTTCCCTCCTTGCATTTTCTGTCTGCGAAGGCTCCCACGTGCCTGTTGCCCTGCAACACTGCTGCATTGTCAGGGTTTATTGGATGATTCTAACCCTTCTTTTTCAACCTGGGTGTAGCTGTACTGCGTTGTTTTAGCAGAAGCCCCCCCCCCCAAAAAAAAGCTGCAACGAACCATGGCCCTTGTTTGCATTGCGGGCAAGCGGACCACTTGCTATGTACTGTAAGGCCGGGAAACGAAAA
This sequence comes from Spea bombifrons, assembly GCF_027358695.1. NCBI lineage: Eukaryota > Metazoa > Chordata > Amphibia > Anura > Pelobatidae > Spea > Spea bombifrons. Next base: position 20,019,670 of record NC_071092.1, on the reverse strand, counting down.
TGATTAGGGACTAAAGGAGGAGAACAGCTAAGTACTTTTTTCTAATCTTAATTTTGGCTCATTCTCTGACTACGATTTTTCTGGTATCCAGGTATGGTCTGACAAACTGAAACAATGGCAGTCACTCCCTGGTTGTATATCCTGGCTGTCTGCCAGAAATAATCTCATCAAGCGATGGGATGATTTGCTTCTGGGGGTAGACACAGAAGTATTTACAAAGCCATAATCAATAGTGAGGAGGCCTGAGAGCCAGAGCAAGTGTACTTCCCCACCTAAGGAGCAGCGTTTGGACATTGTAAAGACTTCTGTGTCTACCCCCAGAAGCAGATCATGTCATCACTTGCTGAGGGGATTATCTCTGGCAGGCAGCCAGGATATGAAACCAGGGAGTGCCTGCCATAGTTTTAATGTCATAAAGATAGCTGATGCTATAAGAAGATTGCCAAGACACTGAAACTGAGCTGCAGCACAGTGTGCAAGACCATACAGCGGTTTCACAGAACAGGTTCCACTCAGAACAGGCCTCGCCCTGGTTGCCCAAAGAAGTTGAGTGCACGTGCTCAGTGTCATATCCAGAGGTTGTCTTTGGGACATAGATGTATGAGTGCTGCCAGCATTGCTGCAGATATGAAGGGGGGGGGGTAGTCAGCCTGTCAGTGCTCAGGCCATACACCACACACTGCATCAAATTGGTCTGCATGGCTGTCATCCCAGAAGGAAGTCTCTTCTAAAGAAGATGCACAAGAAAGCCTGCAAACAGTTTGTTGAAGACACGCAATTTAAGGACATGGATTACTGGAACCATGTCCTGTGGTCCGATGAGACCAAGACAACCTTATTTGGTTCAGATTGTGTCCAGCGTGTGGGGGCAACCAGGTAAGGAATACAAAGACAAGTGTGTCTTGCCTACAATCAAGCATGGTGGTGGGAATGTCATAGTCAGGGCCTGCATGAGTGCTGCCGGCACTGGGGAGCTACAGTTCATTGAAGGGAACCATGAATGCCAATGTATTGTGACATACTGAAGCAGAGCATGATCCCCCTCCCTTCGGAGACTGGGCCGCAGGGCAGTATTCCAACATTATAAGGACCCCAAACACCTCCAAGAAGACCACTGCCGTGCTAAAGAAACTGAGGGTAAAGGTGAGAGACTGGCCAAACACGTCTCCCCCACCTAAACCCTATTGAGCATCTGTGGGGCATTGTAATAAATATAAGTCAACTATTAATCTCCATGGACAACAGCTGGCTCCCAAGACAACGGGATTCCTCTTGTGTAAACCAGTTTCAAGGAATTACACTAGTGGCGAAACCCAAATGTCCAGGAACTCACAATACATCAAAGAGCTATCTCTCTACCAGGTGGGAACAATAAACAGGAGATACAATCTACAATCTCCTACAACAAAAGGACTGCAGGAGATATTATCTGGGCTGGAGACAAGCATGTGTTTGTCCTACAACAAAAGGAGACAATATCAACATTCCAGAGACCCACCCTGAATTTGCCCTGAGAACCATCAACTTCACTGTGGGGGCAATCTAACTTCATGGACAAGAGCGGTCTCTACAGGCAGCTGGTGCAGGTACAAGATTGTGCCTTCCTAAGGATGAGTGGACACAAACTCAGAAGATGATTGGCTGGGACTATTTGGGCATGGTGGCTAGAAAGGTGTGAGCAACAAAGAGAGAGAACCAGAAAGAAAGGAAGGATAACATCAAGGTGACAGGGACACCCCATCCTTACATGCACACATAGAGTCATTAGCATAGTGTAGTTAGAGTCATAGAGCCTTGTATTTCAGATGCTTCTCTGTATACTCATATATATGTTTTTGTTATGTTAATAAACCCATTGTTTTAAGCCACTGGTGTAAGCGGAGTTTCATACGACGAGGAATCTGTAGTAGTTAAAGGAAAGCCAGACGGGTGAAGGTTATATATCCCGGGATTTAAAGGAGCTTTCTGCAGGCATCATCAAACGGAAGGTAGGGGGAGCGCAAGGTCTCCAACCTCGACCAACTCCGTGATGTTGTCATGGAGTGGAAGGACTCCAGTGACAACCTGTGAAGCTCTGGTGAACTCCATGCCCAAGATAGTTAACCCCTTCAATCCCCTATGGACATACCGGTACATCCAGCCCTTCTTGCAGTGTCAGGGACACATTCCTGCCACTGCACGGGAGAGCAGGCTGTCATTTGACAGCCTGGACTCCCCCTGACAGCAGAAGCCGGCATCGCCGGCTTTCTGCTCTCTGATCTGATGTAACATCTTCCGGCATGAAAGCCGCAGGTGATATCCTGTCCTCTGATGAAGCACAGACGCTGCGGTCTCTGCATTTCCGTGAGGACCTGCATAGATCACACCTACAGTGTGATCAGAGAGGGGACCGGGGGGAGGGGAGTGAGAAACCATGTCTCACCCCCCTCCCGTCCTGAAACAGAAGGAGAAAAAGAAAAACTGTTATTCATTTAAAAAATAGTGAGCTAAGTGATGTAATTGTGACATCACTGGCATTAATAACATGTTCAGGAGGTACCTAAGAGGACATCTAACTAATATATATATATATTATAATGAACAATTTTAAAAGCCTTACATCCCATTGTCCTAGCATAACATCTACCCAATATAACCCTCCTGCCCCCATTCACAACAACCAAATCCGTTAAGCCATAAGCATAAAAATTCTGCAAAAAATGTACACCTTATAGTATGTTCCTTGGTGCTGGGAAAGTATGGAAAATCTATATAAATTAGGTATTTATGAAATCAGGACACCTGAATTGATAAATTAATGGAAAATCCCCACGAAGTTTACCTAATTTTGTGAGGATTCAGAGGGAAAATTTAAAAGAGAATTCGCTAGTTCTTACTAAATTTCTCATTCTAAATTTTCAGCTAATCATCCAACTATGGTATCAAAAGAAAGCTCTATATCTCCTTGAAAAAATATATAGTTTACATGGGTACACTATTCACAGGAAACTAGAATAATCGCTGAACCGACATAGCGCAAAAATGGCAAAATTGCTCTGGGACTTGAGGTACCAAAAACCGTTTTGGGATTGAAGGGGTTAAAGCCGTGTTAGGCTTGTCCTTAATAGAGGGGGGGCTCAGAATTATCAGGAGCAGACATGTTAATCCAGGATACAACAGCACGCTACAGAACAAAACAGCAGGAACTAAAAACAATTTTCTACTTCCTGTTTAACCCCTTGACGACCTTTGCCGGTTCAGGACCGTCACGGAAAAACAGTCACTTAATGACCTTTGACGGTCCTGAACCGTCAAAAAATTAAATAAGCTTAGAAAGTGATCAACGATCACTTTCTTCGCTTAAACGGCGTTACTGTAATGCCTCGATGTCGAGGCATTCAGCAAGGCCGAGATCGGCATCGGGGGCCATGTCCGGCCCCTCCCCGGGGCGTCAACAGCTGCCATACATTGTATGGCGGCAGACGCCCGTTTTAAAAGCGTTTAGGAGGCGATCAAACACTTACCTCTGGATGGGCTGTGACCGCTCGAGACCGCATCAGCTGCCGGTGATCTTGCTGATGGCGGCGGCCCGGGAAAAAAAAACAAAGATGAAAGTTCGCTAGATGTCTCCAGACCCTCTAGAGAACTCTGGCTCCACTTGCAGGTTGAATACAGGTACTGCATTCAACCATGCAAGTCAATGGAGCCCAGCTTTCTAATCACAATGTGATTAGTAAAATATTCAAAAAATAATAAAAAAAATATGGAAAAAATAAAAATTATGCAGTGATGTCACTAGATGAACCATCCAGTACCAGCAAAATGTGTGAAAAAAAATATAAAAAAAAAGTATTAAAAAAAAAAAAATAAAGTTTATTATTTTGAGCAAGTGCTAAAAATTTCTCAAAAATCTCAGTTAAAATAAAAGCACTTCCCAAATGTGGCATTTTAAATCTCAAACACGACAAACCCATGCATGCCGGGTATCAATGCACTCAGGAGATGTTCCTGAACACACATTGGGGTGTTTGACAGTGACATATACCAGAACCTGTATATCTATAACTAAAGTACAATTTGTGCGAAAAAAAATAAATAAAAACAATTACAAAGTTTGACAGTGTAGTTGTATAATTGGTGCATGGAAAGGGTTAAAATAACAGCATTTGAAGTACCCTGGGGTGTCTAGTTTTTAAAAATATATGGTTTGAATGGGTTAAATTGAGTTAACCGGCTTCAAAGATGTTCCAAAGAGGAGATGGAGGCAGACTGACCAGATTTGTTAAAGGTTTGGAAATCATAAAACGCTGCTTATACTTATTGCCCTATAACTTACAAAAAACAGCAAAAAACCAAAAACATTGGGTCTCTAAACTCAGGACAAGTAGTAGAATCTATTTAGCTAGTTTTTTTACTTGCTTTTTTAAGGTGAGTAAAATATTTTTCAAATAAGTCATAAAATGTTTTTTTTCCAATTTTTCACCATTTTTTTTTTATAGTAAATAAGATGATACGATCAAAATAATGGTATCTGAAGAAAGCCCATCTTGTCCTGAAAAAAAACCAATATATAACTTATGTGGGTACACTAAATGGGTGAGGAGAAAATTACAGCTGAACACAAGCACCACAAAAGTATTAAAACAGCCTCGGTCCCACAGGGTACAAAAAGAAAAAACGAGCCCGGTCCTTAAGGGGTTAAAAAGCCTGCAATCAAGCTGCAACAGCAGTGACTTTCAGATTACATGGATACAAAGCTTGAAACGCCCTACCAGAAACATGTAAAGCTCCCAACCGGAAGCCACAGAACCGCCGTCGCCATGGAGCTCCGCGACGTACAAGCCGCCCTGACAAGCTAGTGACGAGTCCACCCTACCTGATGTAGGCCAGGAAAAAAAAAAAAAAAAAACTGGGCTATCTGGGAGTGGAGGGGCTTTTCAAGTCCTGCCCCATCTCAGGTACAGAGGAGGAGTCTGGAGTCTATCCATAGTGTCACCTGGGATGGCAGTGAAATATTTGTTCTATTCAATAACATGTTATTTTATGTGCCTCAATATTTAATATGGAAGGTATCATGGAGTCTGCATAGTATGCTTTGCCAATGTGAGACATTAAAGTGCCATCATTGAACTCGCTTCTATATGAAATGCTGTGTGGCTGCCAATACCTTGTCATGGTAGGGGGTATATTTCTGTACCTTAGAGCTCACATGTACAAAACCTGTCAGCATGTTATGAGATGTCCATCTATAAACTTTTGTTTCAAGATAGATTACAGTTTCACAAGTGTAAGATATAGATCTACAAAGCATGTGCACTCTGTGGAGCTTGTTTGATGTTAGAGTGTACACAGTGTGGAGCTTATTTGCTGTTGGAGACATTTTGAATGCTGCATTTATTCAGAAAATTACAGTACAATACTTAGTTCATAACCAGAAACATTACAGGCCACCTGTAGTTTTGTAACATTTCTTATAGGAGCTTGCCGTTTTATCACAAAATATTGAAAAATTAGCTATGCAGTTTGCTTTGTCATATAGTCCGAGTATACCATTTGGACCTATACAATACAGACAAAAACCCCTTTTACAAGCTAGAGATTATGGATGCACTGATTCCATCTAGTGCTGTAGATTAATTTTCCATCTGAATAAGTAGCAGTGGTCTCTACAAAAGAACTACAGTGTAGATGCACAATCTGCTGCTAAAAACTAATTTGGTCAGGCTGCTTCCCATAAGGGTTAAACTGCAAAATACTCAATACACAAGAAATATCGTAAAGTTACAACTAAATTGTGTATGGCTTGCTGTCCGAGTACTACTTTATCCGATAAAGGACTTTGCGTTGTAAACGGTGTTGTATTTCTCCACGTCTCATCATTAGGTGTAGTACTTTGTGAATTGCATGTTCAGGATATTTCTGTAAGAAAAAAATATATTGCAAGCTAAAGTCAATCTGATCTTCAACATTCTGCAAGGCACAGATTCAAGTCGATTGTGCAGGTTCTTTAGAGGAAAAATGCTTTAAGAAAAATCTAAATAAGGTGCGGTCCGCACCAACTCGTGTATAAAAGTGCAATATATTAGTAATACTTCCAACTGCTGCTTCCCAAATTTCACTCTTCCTCAGAGTGTGATAGTAAAAATATGTCAAGAGTAGGGGCGGAATGACAAAGGGAAAAATCAAAATAGCGTAATTGCCAATTGTGCAACTGCACATGTAAAAAGAGTGTAAGTTCCACTCACTTTAGACCATTGGTCTGTTTTACCATTTTTAGAATTTTACGAAGAATAAAAGAAGTTTTATAAAGAACCTTCAGATGGGCCTGATATTCCTATCTAAAGTGTGAGTGGAACTTACACACTTTTTACACGTGCAGTTACACACGTGTTACACAATATTACACTATTTTGATTTTTCCCTTTATGTCACTGCACCCATACTCTGGACATATTTAAGAAAAATCTAGTATGTAAACCTTGTAAACTAACCCCTGAATGGCAAGATTTTTTTTCTTTTTATTTGTAGTACACTTTGGGACAAAGGCAAACATTTTTGCGGTGTTTTTCTTCTCATTTGGCGTACCCACACAATATATATTGTTTTTTCCCCACAACAAGCAGGGCTTTCTTTACATACCATTATTTTTACATCTAATTTACTATAAAAACAATTGGTGGGTGGTTCCCCAGATGGCAACATCAGTGCAGAATTTTTACACAATACCAAATGTTTTATTAATTTACTAATCCTATTGTGATTAAGCTGGGCTCCATTCGCTGTATTGAACTTGCAGGATAAACCCTCTTAACAAGTTAGCTTTCCATTTGGCGCGCCCATCTTGTGAGTTGACCGCAATGTTACACACTGATGGCGCTTGCTCTTCGGAGCAATTACAAGGCGATCAAAGTAGGGGGTTGTGTTGCTGAATGCCTTAATATTGGGGCATGTCAGCAAAACAGATTAGCGATTATTGGTCGCTTCCTAAGCTGTTTTAGCCGTCCGCTGTCATCTTTGTTGATAGGGTCGGCCACACCCAGGGGCTTTCCTCCCAATGTCCATGGCTAGCCTCACTTGGGAGGTCTCCGTGGATGCTGCAAAGCTTCCCATTGTAGTTAAAACGCAGCCGGTGCATATACGGGCTGTCGTGAAGGGATAAAAACAAAAAAACACTAAGCATTACTGTGGCATTATTAGTCATTAAACAACTCATCCTTCCTCACCTGTTTTAGAAAATCCTGGATAATGCTGTGCTCAGACACCTGGGACCCTATAGCAAATCTCCTCTTCAGCTGCTTCTCAATGCGCGACAGCATCTCTTGGTCTTCTTGAGTAGTGAATCCTTCCACACCTCAAAAAAGTTAGAGAGGCGTCAAAATCAATTTTATTTCACATTTTTAGTTTCATTAACATTTTCCAAAAGTCTATACCAGAAAGGTTTCCTGACATGGCAGCATCCAATGTGGACACCTGGAACAGACGCAGTGCCTCCTCAACATCCACCTCAGTGGCAAATGGCTGCAGTTTCATCTTACTGAGAGATTCTGAGATTCTTACAATTGCTTCCAATTGCCTGTAAGAGTTCCACATTTACATGTAAATACACATACGTATATACACACACACAATCTTGTAGTGGAAACCATCACAACTAGCCTAAAAATGAAGGCAGAGGAAATAATTTGACAGTGCTTCAACTTATGTGCCTACACAGTCTGAGGAAGCAATCTCTGAAAGACATTGTGTTTCCTAAGGGTGTATGCTAGTAGACTACCACATTTATTGCCCTTTTCCTGGAAGAGGTGTTTCTTGTATGTGAAGGAGCACAAGACCTTTATTAAAGGCACTTGACAGTTCCCTTCAGGCTACTATCAGGTCTAAAAATAGGTTAGTGTCAGTTTGTGTTCAAGGAAAACAATTTGTGTCACGTTTGGTTTCAAAGTTTGTCTTCTTTGGGGGCCAGGGCTATTAAGTGTCCTTGCATCATACACTTTGGACCCTCCCAGTAGGATGCCAGCAAGGCCCCAGCATCCTCATCTTTAAAGCAATAGCAAAGACGTCTATTAAAGAGTGGTTGGTTCGGGGCTCACAAGAACTAATTTACACACTAGGTACGCTCCATGGGTACCATCAATGCGGAATCAATTCGCAAAACGAAGGGGGTTAAGCACCCCAATCGTAGGCTCATAACTAATTGAAGGTAAACATGCATAAATGAATGCACAAAGGGAGAAATTGCTATTAAGGCTTCCTAAAGACTAAAAACAGAATTTGAAATCACCAGTACCGTAACAGGTACAGATCACCAGTCTTATAAGACAGGTTGAGGAAAGGCACATAGTAAAGGTTAAGTATTAACACCTCACATTGGGTGACAAGCATTACAGTATGCAGTAGCACCACAATCAAAATATTAAAAACAGACTAATTCCATTATCTTATTACATATCAAGAAACTACCTGACTGTGATGGGAATACTGGATCTCTTCTCACTCTCTCTCTCATGCTCCCGAGCACCACTACGCATGAGAATATAACGGTTTTTTAGCTTCTCTGCTGCTTCAGCAGACAGCCTTGGGCCACATTTTCTGTGTAAAGGAACAAAAAAAATGTAGATTGCGAATGTTTTCATCTTCTAATTAGAACTAGCAAACTGTTTTTATTGTGCAGGTCTACCATTTAATTTAGCCATTATCCAACAAATTATATCAATTATTGGACCATACCTACAATACTGCATCTCATTTTTGTATCATTAGACTAAACTATGCATGAACACTCACGTTCTACAATACGCAATGTATTTCTTTAACGTTGCAAGCTCAATTTCTCCCTCCACAGAATGAGTCTGTGTCCGTGCACTAAGATGTACATTCATCACGTGCTTGGCCAGGGTCTATAAAGAAAAAAAATTAAAAAAAAAAATACATACTTGATTCATAAAAATTTTTGCAACAAAAGTTAGATGCAAAGTTCCCACACAGGTAAGTAAACCACTTATAAAGGCATTATACAGCCCAGGAATATGGCAGATAGAGTTGTACTTTTGAGGTCTCAGTGGCTTACAGAAGTGTTGCAGTACCACAATTTAGCTCAGTGGTGAGCAATATAGACATTTTAATAAAGCATCCCTGTCTTGGAGAGAGTAACATTATTGCGGGGCAAGTAATTTGGCCAGACTAAGGGACCCCAGTATCGAGATTAGGGTTAAAACAATGCAGCTGAAGGGCTGAAATTACAGCTCATCTGCTCTGAGCCAAAGATAGGTGCTGAAACAGCCAGTCACTGGTAAGTGTGCCATCACTAAAACCAGATGCACAAGGGTCTCGTAAGCCCCATAAAAACCAGAGACATCATGGTCAATAATGATCTCAGGGCACTGATGGGCCAATATGCTTTATATAAAAAAACACTGAAATTTTTAACCTAGTAACCACTGACACTTTACGTCACTGATCAGTCATGTCTACCAATAGCCAGGGATCGACCCTGACCACACCTATCCTAACACTGTACAGTACTTAATACTATCACTATCAACAGTACCTTGGTGTAGAGCCCTGCGCGGGACTACTTTTTTAATCCCGCCCGCTCCCGCAATGTGGGTGTTCCGCTCCCGCCACTTTTGTGGCCAATCCCACCCGCTCCCGCCACGTGTGGCCAATCATGCCCACCTCCTTACCTGATTTCCCACGCGGCTGCCCTCGAGTTGTTCCCTCACGGTGTCTCCTCTTGCTCCGCCCAGGAACAAGGCGGAGTCACAGGAAGTGACATCACATCACGTGACTCCGTTTTGTTCCTGGGCGGAGCAAGCTAGGAGACACTGTAAGGGAGCAGCAAGAAGGCAGCCTTGCGGGACTGCGCAGGATTACCGGGACCCGCAGGTACAGTGCCTGACTGCCCGCTCCCAGCCCCAGTAAGACCGCCCGCGCCCGCAAGGGGACCTGGATCCTCCTGTCTCCCCCCCCCCATACACACTTACCGGTGCTTCCTGCTGTATTGCGGGGGCAGCGATCCGCGTAGACCACGTCCGCTGCAGCCGGAAGGAGGTGTGGCTAGCAGCGGGGGTTGTCTGCGTCCGTCGCGCATACCTTCCCCGACTGTCAGAGATCAGAGCTCGCCGCACCGGTGCGGAGAACTCTGATCTCCGACAGCCGGGGAAGGTATACGCAACAGACGCAGATAAACCCCCGCTGCCAACTCTACCTCCTTCCGGCTGCAGCGGAAGGAGACGTCAACCCGCTGCCCCGGCAAAACAGCAGGAAATTGGAAGCGTGTTAGTTAAATGGGGGCACAGGGCATTTCTGGAATGCCTTATACCCCTATATGGGGCAGAGTGGCATATAGGGAGGTATAAGGCATTTCACCTCCCTATATGCCACTCTGCCCCATAATATGCTTTTTAACCCCCTAAATGCCAGAGTGGCATATAGGGGTATAAGGCATTTCTGGAGGCAGAGTGCTCTATACAATGCCTTTTAACTCCCTTAATGCCACTCTGCCTCCTGGAATGCCTTATACCTCCCTATATGCCACTCTGCCCCATAATATGCATTTTAACCCCCTAAATGCCAGAATGGGATATAGGAGTATAAGGCATTTCTGGAGGCAGAGTGGCACATAGGGGGTCAAAAGGCATACCATGGGGCACAGTGGCATATAGAGGGTTAAAAGGCATATCATGGGCCACAGTGCCATATTGGTGTGGCAAGCCTGGGGGTAGATGTGCGTAACTGGGGGACAGGTTGGAAAATACAAGGAAATAAAAACAAAAAATATTTTTCTCAATCATAGCTTTTCTTAAAAAAAAATAGTTTACATGAATTAACATTTACTGGTAAAACTTTTTTCCTTTAGGGTCGTCTTATATTCAGGCTTTTTTTTTCCTAAGTTAATATTCAGATTTTGGGGGGGTCGTCTTATAACCAGTAATAAACGGTAATTTGCGTGCTATTTGGTTCTAAAAGGCTAAAATCACAACCAAAAAAAAAGTAGCCCTAAAACCATGGAAGAAACTTCGGCAAGAGAAAAGGAAATCTTGATATCCACATTGACATGCAAGAAACAGAAACCTCAATCTCCTGAGGTACTCAGGCTGTGTGCTTTTGGAGAATATACAGTTTATGGGATTTTGATGTTAGGGGTTGTTCTTACACCCAAAAGCATGAGGTGTATAGTAAATTGTAAAACGTCTATAGGTACTCTAGGAATGTCTAAGAAATGTTTTATAGTCATATTCCAAAAAGTCTGTATAGGTCCACATCGCCACCAGGTATGGAATAGATCTCCTATCTGGCATTCACATCTCCAGCAAATATTAGAATGATCTGCATACATTTTGGACAAACGACTGGGGACTAGGTACATACGGTCCCCAGCCGTTTGTACTTGCAATTCAACTAAACTCAGACATCCCACAATTTTAAAGGTATTCTGGAAAGCCTTTCTCCAATTTTTCTGCACAATTTCGATTCCCAATTCTTGCTCCCATCTATTGCTTTAGGTCGATTCTTTAGATCATTACTTAATATTTCAATGGATAATGAAAGTAATTCTCTGTTCCTTTTTAAGCATAGCTTTTTGCAGTTTTTTCACTATGTCAATAGTATCACAGCATAAATGTTTCAAAAGGCACCCCTTAACCCCTTCGTTCCCCTATAGACGTACCGGGACGTCCAAAAAACGCCCACAAAGAAACCCCTATGGACGTCCCGGTACGTCCAGCCCTTCGTGCAGTGTCAGGGACACATCCCTGCCGCTGCACGGGAGACCAGGCTGTCGTTTGACAGCCTGGACTCCCCACTGACATCAGAAGCCGGCTTTGCCGGCTTTCTGCTGTCCGATCGCCTGTAACAGCTTCCGGCACGAAAGCCGGTAAGCTGTTACCGGTAAACTGCCCGATCGCACAGTTTCAAACGCGCGATCGGGCATTCCCATCCGGGTTGCGTCACTGCTGACGTAACCCGGAAGGTCATCGGAGGACCCTCCGATGAGGCACAGAGACGCTACGATCTCTATGCAGGTCTGTGAGGACCTGCACAGAGATCAGTGTGATCGGTGCAGGGGGATCGCGGGGAGGGGAGTGAGACCATCTCTCTCACTCCCCCTCCCGTCCTGAAACGGAAAAGCTGAAGAAAAAAAAAAAAAGATAATTCATTAAAAAAATTTAATTAAAATAATATAAATACTAAAAAAAAAATATAATGTGAGCTGTGATGTCACTGTGACATCACTGGCATGTTCAGGAGGTCCCTAGGAGGACCTCTTACCATTACTGTGTAAAAAAAAAAATATAAAAAATAAAAAAAATGTAAAAAAATTAAAATAAAAAAAAATTTAAAAAAAATATAAAGATAAAAAAAATTCTTAAAAAAACCTTACATCCCATTGCCCTAGCACAACATCTAGCCAGTATAACCCTCCTGCCCCCATTCACAACCCCCAAACCGGTTAAGCCATAGGCATAAAAATATACAAAATTGTACACCTAATAGTATGCTCCCTGGTGCTGGGAAAGTCTGGAAAATCTATATAAATTAGGTATTTCTGAAATCAGGACACCTGAATTGATAAACTTGGAGGGGATTTTCCATCACTTTACCTAATTTTGTGAGGATTCAGAGGGAAAATGTAAAAAAAAGTTAGTTTATTTTTCTAATCTTCGCTAGTTTTTACTAAATTTCTCATTCTAAATTTTCAGCTAATCATCCAACTATGGTATCAAACGAAAGCTCTATCTCCTTGAAAAAACAATATATAGTTTACATGGGTACACTATTCACAGGAACAGAGAATAATCGCTAAACCGACATACCCCAAAAATGGCAAAATTGCTCTGGGCTTTGAGGTACCAAAAACCCCTGGGATTGAAGGGGTTAATGAGTAGATGCGTAAACACTTCCCCTTGGAGCGAAGGAAATTCTGCAATCAACAAAGGGAATGGCTTAATGTTATGTGCCACCATAAGGTCATCAATTCTTTTCAAAATGTCTTTATACCATTTATCTAAATTTAGGTCTGCAATATTTCTCCTCAGTATCATGATTAGTAAGATTTTTAGAACCCTATCCTTTAATTTATTGGAAATTCTGAAGTAGTTGCAATGAGAAAAGAATGTTACTAAGGACCAAGCTCGGAGAGTGTTGAGAAGAGCTCATGCCATCTCTTTTTGTATACCAAAAAATCTCTCAATATATTAAGGCCAGTCACATTTTTACCCCACAGCCTCTGAGAAACATGATTTACCACTGAGGGTTATTGCTGTAGTTTGGGTGTTGCCCTTCAAATACCCACCTCAAAAAACATGGTGCAATGGTAAAGCGGATGTGAAAAAACATGTTATACCACACCAGCATCTTCCAAAGTTGGTGTAAGCGGCATGTTCTTGAAGTCGGTATATGCCCCTAACTGGACACCCTGTGCTGTGTTTTTGAATATATAGTTTTATGTGGTTAAATTGAAATATGGTACCTCTACCGTGTCTCAAAACTGGATATGCTTTGACCCAGTCGTCACTTGCCGTTTAATATCCCACCCACTGACAGGTGCCATAACAAGATTATCTGTTATTCACTTCACCCGTCAGTGGTCATAATGTTATGGCTAATCATTCAGTGCATTTGGCTGTTCTGTAACCAATACATACAGCAGGACATTTCCACAATAGAATGTATGGTGCTAATGCTGGTAAGACACTAGTGGGCCCATACGCCAATGCACAACACAATGTAACATAGCATATGAATTACATAAGGACTTTGTTAGCTTACTTACACAACGTTACATCATAACCAGATCATTGCTTTATCTAAAAATGTTATACATCTTATTTTCCTTTGGGTCTGTTCTGGATTATAACAGTTTAAGAATGTGAATTGTACTATAAAACAAAAGTTGGAGGCTAAAGTCATATGTTTGCACTTACCATGTCTCTCTGTTCATTGTGCTCATCCTTTACTATGAAGATCATATCAAACCTAGAAAGGATGGTGGGCATAAAATCAATGTTCTCCTCCCCTTTTGTATCATCCCATCGCCCATACACAGAGTTGGCAGCTGCTAGCACAGAACATCGTGAGTTCAAGGTAGTAGTGATGCCCGCTTTTGCAATAGATATAGTTTGCTGTTCCATCGCCTCATGTATTGCAACCCTGTCATCTTCACGCATCTGGAAAGAGGTCAAATTTTTTAATTAAAATTCACATAATCCGCCTTTTAAGTTGGTGTTTAGATACAATGGCATTACGCAAGTTTAAACAATCTGTTTCAAGCCCCTTCACTACTGAAACTGCTCTAAAAGTCTCCAATGACTTGCTCTCTGCCAAAGCAAAATATCACTTCTCCATTCTAATACTCTTGGATCTCTGCTGCTTTTGATACTGTTGATCACCATCTTCTTTACTGACTTGCTTCTACAGGCATTTGAGATACAGCTCCCTCCTGGATCTCCTCATATCTGTCTAATCATTGTCTCATTTTTTGTTTTATGCAACAGTTTCTTCTGTCAGCTTCTCTGGGAAGACATCACCCTTACGAAAAGTTACTGCAGTTTTTTGGACATGAAAAAACTGCAATACTGCACTTTTACTGCAGTATTACATTATATTGCAAACCTACAGTTGTTCTTCAATGCACTGTAGCTTTATTGCATTTGTACTTCCTTACAAAAATAAGTACAAATGCAATAAAGCTACAGTGCATTGAAGTACAACTGTAGGTTTGCAAAATAGCGCAGTAATAGTGCAGTTTTTTCATGTCCAAAAACTGCAGTATTACTTCAGAAAAAACTGCAGTAATTTTTCATAAGGGTACCCCTTCCGCTTTGCGTCCCCCAAGGTTCAGTCCTTGGCCCTCAACTCTTTATACTTCATCTCTTGGCAAACCAATCAACTAATTTGGCCTCCGGGACCATCTATATGCAGATACCCAAATCTACCCGTCTTCTCCAGATCTCTCTCCATCTCATGTCCCTTATCACCTCTTCCTTTTCCCGTCTACAAGACTGCGCTCGGGCTGCACCATATCTCTGGAATCTACTTCCACCGAACCTTCAGCATTCACCATCCCTCCCAACATTCAAGAAACGTCTCAAAACTCACTTCTTCAGAGAAGCATACCATCTTTAGCTGCTAGAATTTTCCTGTCACTGATACAGCCACCACACTACCCCTCACCCTTTTCCTTAGTTTGTCCCCACCCCATTACCTCAAGATTGTGAGCAGGGCTCGCCACCTAATGTATCAGTTTATCTAGTCTTGTCATAACCCTTGAATATTTGTTTTGTATTAAGCGATCCGTAAAGAAATAAAACACTATTTGATATACATGCAACTAAACAGGTTTTCCTTATTACCTTATCAAACTCATCAATGCAAACTACACCTCCATCTGCGAGCACCATAGCACCGCCCTCCATAATGAAGTTACGGGACACAGGATCCCTCATGACAGAAGCAGTTAGACCAGCTGCACTACTGCCTTTCCCTGAAGTATAAACCTACAAGAGACATGGGAGATAAACAGCAGAAATGATACCATTACATTTAAATAGGCGATCTCACAACTAGTACAGTGTGGACTTTGCTTAATGTACCCTCATAACATTTTTGCTACTGTACTTCTATTGTAATCCGCTGAATGGGCAGGGAAAAGTGGTGCATCTTTGCTTCCACACTTCACAAAACACTTAAATATTCATGAAGCAAATCTGCAGTAGATAGCATGCACCATTAGCAATCTGCACTGTTCTTACCCCAATAGGAGAGCACCTTTCCACAAATTTCAACAGCTGGGACTTTGCTGTTCCAGGGTCACCAAGCATTAACAGGTTAATATCCCCTCTACGAGTCAGTCCATCTGGAAGTCTATGGAGAAAATTAAATGGTGTGAATACAAATTCACTGGTCATATTATGACAGTTTGTAGATTTTGAAAACTTCCAAGAAACACAGGAATACCCCCAGGCATCATAGGGGTAGAGTCAGACACGATAGTGGATGAGAGCCATTGGGAACATCTAGTCTGTGACGTGAATGCTCCCTTCCCTAAAACTGTGTTGCAGCAACAATTCTTCAATGTCAAGTCATTCCGCAATACAGAAATTTGCTCCAGGGGCCCCAGGCAACCCATCTCTGGAGTGTCCGCGTGCAACATATACAATATGGACGCCTGCTTTAAAAGAGCTCAAACTATGTTGCTGAAACGCCTCGATAGAGGCATTCGGCGACACTGAAAACCCACTCCAGGACGCACTGAACACTACGGAGAACGACCACAAGCGCCATAGCGAGCAGGATGGTTGAGCCCATCAAAACAAAAAAAACACGGGAACTTAGTAGATACTGCATTCAACCATGCAAGTCCATGGAATCCATCTTACCAATAACTGTCCTTTATATATATTAAAATTTATATAAAATAAGAGTGCGTAGAAATGTAAAAAAACATTTTCACACAGTCCCCTTATTTCAGGAGCTTAGATGTATTTTTAGTACTGTTGAGAAACAGTTTCCAGTCAACTACTGCTTGAAGTCAAAACTACTGCTTGATTGACAAATGCTGGGTTTCCTCCTTTATGATTTGCCAGGATTTTACTGCAGCCGTCTTCAGTTTTGTCCTTCTCAAGTTAAATGCATGCTCGATTGGGTTGAAGTCAGTTTATTGATTTGGCCATTGCAGAATATTCGACTTTGCATTAGAAATGGGTTGCTTTCCCTCAAAAAAAAATTGGGGTCACTATCGATCTGTAAAGCAAACCACCGTCCAGTCAACTTTGCAGAATAAGGCTGAATCAAAGTAGACAATATATCCCTATGCGCTTCAGAATTCAGTTGGTGGCTTTTTACATCATAAACACTATGCCTTTGAATGCCATGGCATCCCACTGGCTCCATTGTAAAGTCTTCTCTTAACAGTGATATGCCTACCTCCTGAAGAGTGTTCACTTGACTGGATGTTGTGAAGGTGTTTTCTTTGCCATGAAAAAAAATAATCCTACAGTCTACCACTGTTGTCTTCCGTGGACGTCCAGGCCTTTTTGTGTTGCAGAGCTCACCAGTTGTCACTCTCAAACTCCCAAACCTATGCATGGGTGGTATCACTGCACTGTTGACCACGTATTGGGATGTTTGGCAGTGACATACCAGGAACTGCAAATTCATACCTTAAGTACAATTTATGTGTGTGGGAGAATAAAATACCACAAACTTTGGTGGAACTAGTGCATGAAAAGAGCAAATACACCAGCATTTGAAACAGTATTCCCTGCTGATACCTGGTGACACTACAGATAGACTGCTCCTCTATACCAGACACAGGGCAGAACTCAAATTATAAAACCCCTCCCCACCTGGTGAACAAAGACCACTTCAGGAAATCACAGAGGCAATTCAGAAATTCAAAGAACAAGGGGGAAGAGAATGAGCATGTCACCAGGGATCAGCCGCTATCGGTAAGTAGAACTTGCCGTTTCTCTGCAATCCCTGGTGACACTACAGCTAGCCGTAACAAACAAAATGGGAGTGAAATGGCAATCAAAGAACAGTTTCCAAACTTTTACTCAAAGGCAGTGTCCTCTCCGGCCAGGTAGTCAAATCACTAACATTGAGAAAAGGTATGGAGGCTACACCGCATAGCAGTTTAAGATTTGTTGAAAAACCATTCTGCGCAGGTCGAGGGGGCTTGAGTGGACAGGCACAGATGCTGGATTCCTGCGTGCTGATGAATAAGCAAGCCTGATAGATCCAAGTAGCTATGGTACGTTTGGAAACATTTAAATGTTTATTAGGTCCTGTGGAAGCAACAGGAGATGCTTTGCGAAACGGTTGAGTCCTCTTCAAAAAGATGCATCTCTTTAGATCTAGAGTGAAGATACGCTTCTGCAGTTTTTGTAGAGATGGGGGGGTTGCAGGTTTATACCCTAGCCATGTCCAAGTTTTTTCTGCAGTGGGCCACGTGATCAGAATTGTATACCTGCGAGGGCCGCATTTTTCACTGTAATTTTTAGCCTTTAATAAGATATGCAGATTAAAATAGAGTATATGACAAAACCTTTACATTTCCTCTCACCGATTTCTGGGCCTAGAAAGTTTTGACTACAAATTCTGGATAAGTAAAAATGAAATAGTTCTATTTATTCTAGGGATGCACCAAAATGAAAATTCTGGACCAAAACCGAGAATTCAGGGTTCACTTAGCCAAAGCTGAAAATGAGCCCCCAAAAATAAAAAACCCCACACACCATAAAATAAAATGTTACACACCAAAAATAAATAAACACATTATATATATATATATATATATATATATATATATATATATATATATATATATATATATATATATATACATATATATATATATATCTATCTATATATATCTATATCTATTCTTAAGAGCAATCTCAGGCATACCCAGATTCCAGCGTGTACTGGTTGACTAGGCATGATAGGAGTGTGATTGCTGTCAACAATCCTATATAAAATGAATTGTTATTGTATTTAGTTGCCCAATTCTGGTATATCACTTTTAATAAAATTGTGGTTAACACCAAAATTGGACTTGGCATGATAGGAGTGTGATTGCTAACAGCAACCAGTAAACGCTGGAACCTAGGCATGATGGGATTGATTGCCGTTAGCAATCACACTCCTATCATGCCAAGTCAGCCACTACATGCTGAAACCTGGCTAGCTGCCTCCCTTGTGTATTGATGCTGCCAGCAGTATGGGGTCTGCACATCACTTACAGCCCCCTGTACCATGCCCCCCCACTTACACATCCATGCTATCACACACACATTCAGATTCATTCCCTCAGTCACATATACTCAAACACCCCCTTACCTGCACCACAGCTCTCTCGATGCCGCTCAAACTTCAGCAGGAGGGCACGGCCTCCCTCTGCATTCTCTTGTACTGCACAGACGAAGCGGGACTGGAGCAGACTCATGTGATGTCACATACATTCACTTAACTGCTGGGTTCCGCTTCCTCTGTGCAGTACAAAAGACCCTCCCATAGGTAAGCAGCAGGGCCCTTGTGATCTCGGTTGCCCTGGCTGCCAATCTCACGTGGGCTGCACCTCAGGGTCCCACGGGCCGCATTTGACCCGCATGTTGGACACCCCTGCCCTAGCCCTACAGAATGAAGAGCAGACTGAATTCCAAGGGCAATGAAAGGACCACTTTATTTGGGAAGATCCAAAGAGGCTCTGTGGTAGACCATGCCTGTAGCTCACTGATGCGCCTAGCGGAGGTAACGGCAATCAGGAATGCTGTTTTCAATGACAGAAGGTGGCGAGAAAGATTGAAGAGTCTTGAATGGAGGGAGAGAAAGTGCTTTCAGAACAAGATTAAATGTCCCAGGGAGACATCTTGACTACAGATCAAGGCTTGATCCAGCTCAGCGCTTTAGAGAAATGTTGCAGACCTTTATCGAAACCTTCCTGGAGAAAGTCGAAAATATGGGAGAGGTAAACACAAGGCGCTAAAGCAGCATGAGGATATACCGTATTGGCTCGGATATAGGCCACCCCCTAAAAGTTTGGTGCTTTTTTAAAGAAAGAAAGAAAAACTCAGCAGATGTGCCGGCACCGGAAGTTGTATACGTGTATTGCGTAGATGTCCCCCGCAAGACACCTGGGAGTCTGCTCTGGTAAGTCGGGGGGGGCAGAGTTAAAACTCATCGTGCGGACGGTCACCGGCTGCGGCGATGCGGGTAAACGGCCTCCGCTGCCGGAGGCTGTTTACCCACATCGCCGCAGCTGGTGACCATCCGCACGATGCGCTTAGACAACCTCCCGTGCCGGCAGCCAACACCCCCCCCCCGTGGAAAGTGCTGGCAGGGGAGGCTGTCTGAGCATATCAGAGAGTAGGATGCAGGTCCCCTGCACCGCTGCGGGGGACCTGTATCCTAAACCTGCTGCCTCCCCGAATATAGCCCGCACCCCCACTTTAAGTGCGGCCTATATTCGAGCCAATACGGTATGAACGGAGGTTAGGGAAAAGAAAAGAGGCACCTTGTTTGTTTATGTAAGCCAACACGGATCGAATGATCAAACCAGAACATCCTTTCATGCAAATAGAGTTATCCAATGATGTAAAGCTTTCCACAGTAGAAACCGTAGACAATTTGAGAGCAGAGAGCTTACGGTGGGATCAAATTGGTCTACGTAAGTAGTTCCCCATCCCCTGGAGCATGCATCAGTTTGAACCACACACTCTTTGAAAAGTCACCATGTTCAGACGTGGGCCCAGAGAGGACAGACTCCCGTTCCACCAGTGTAGGGTGAAACACTGATGGACCCGTAGATGGGCGAGAGTCCAGAACATCCAAGTTCTTATGGAGCTACTGTTGAAAGACAAGACCAATGACAAGATCTAATCCCTGAAGATGTTAAGTCTTCCCTGACCACGTGTCCAGGAGTAGGCCCAAAAAAATACAATCTCTTGTGTTGGGACGAGGCCACCTCAAATCCTGCAACATGGAGATGACCTTTGATAAGCAAGAGTGCAGGGAGGATGCCAAATGAGCCTGGACAAGCCAGTCATCCAAGTACGGGATGACTGATACAGCAGAGTCTGAGGTGTGCTGCCACAACTGCTAAAAGTTTTGTAAAGACATGGGGGCCGAGTTCCAAAGGGGAGGGCCTGATACTGAAGGTGGATCACTCCTGAGGGAAATGGAGCCGCTATCTCTAGTGAGATGGGCGAATGGGTACGTGAAGGTACCCAAATGAAAGATGTACGAAACTGAAAATTCTGGACCGAAACCAAACATTCAGGATGCATGTGGCTGAAACTGACTATATATACACACGCACAAGCAGCTAATACATGCTAAAACTTGGCTAGCTGCCCCCTTTGTGTATTGCCATGCTTTCCCACACACTTACACATCTATGCTATCGTCACAGATACTCATTGATTCCCTCAATCACGCTTACTCAAAATTGAAGGCGGTAACCCTCTGAAATTGTTTCTTACCCAGGGACCCAAAGTAATCCAGAAGCCAATGTCACAGAAAAATATCCGCCCACTGGAACATTGGAAGAATCAAAGATTTCTTGGGGTCCTTGCTCTGATCCCCCACTTGTAGGTCTTCCTCTAAAATACTGGTCTCTTGATCTAGAATTCCTGATTATAACCCTGGACTGGTCAGTGGAAAATGGCCAAAAGGGATGAAATCTTTTAACCAGTTTTCATCTGTGGCATCCATTGTATGTTCCCAGTGGTCTTTTCTAACAAGGCTTCAAGTTCTCCCCAAATAACGAGGAACATTTAAAGAGGATATTCAGCAGTATGTTCTTGGAAGTAGGGCTGCAACTAACGATTATTTTAATAATCGATTAGTTGGCCGATTATTTTTTCGATTAATCGATTAATCGGATAAAAAAAAACAATATGCAAATTTTTCGTTTATTTAAAATAATTTAATGAACTGGATGTTAAAAAACAACTTAAAATTTACATTAACATTCTTATTTTGTTATGATGTAATAAAAAATATTTTCAAAGTACAAGAACCCAAACACAATATTTATGAAACAAAATAACCAAACATTCTGAAAAGAGGTGGACTATTACTGTTCAAGAAACTTTGCCCCAGCCCTGGCACTTTGCACCCAGCACTTTGCACCCAGCACTTTGCACCCAGCCCTGGCACTTTGCACCCAGCCCTGGCACTTTGCACCCAGCCCTGGCACTTTGCACCCAGCCCTTTGCACCCAGCACTTTGCACCCAGCACTTTGTATCCAGCACTTTGCCCCAGCGAACTCGCACCGCTCTGTGCGAATGGAGCCACTCGCACAGAGCGAACCGCTCTGTGCGAGTGGCTCTGTGCGATCTGTGCACATAGACATGAAGAATACTTACCTCCGGAACGCGTCACATCCGTCACGTAGCTAGAAGGCGGAGACTGCAGAGCGTGTAGCAGAAGCGGGGAACGCTCGCGGAGGTAAGTAAAAGGAGCCGAGTGCTCCAACAACGAATCGATCACTCGATTAATCGATAACGGAAATCGTCGACAACGATTACCGTTATCGATTATTATCGATTTTATCGATTCGTTGTTTCAGCCCTACTTGGAAGCATTATCTGCTGACCAAGTCTTAAGCCAGAGGACTTTCCTAGTTGTGATAGAAAGGGCTGTGGCACAAGAAGAGTCAAAGTCTACAGCCAGCTTCACAGCAGCAATGTTTTTTAGGATGTCATTGCTAGAAAATGGTGGCTTCAATTTGAGAGATCCGAGCTTTAATGGCCCTAGCAACCGAGGCAATACCCAGTTTGAAGGAGGATGTCGAGTCTTCAAATGATTTTTTTCTCCAGCGCCGCTGCTGCTTTTTTGTCCATGTAATCTGAAAAGAGAGACCCATCTTCCAGGGGCAACATGGTTTTCTTGGGATACCTTCAATGGGTAAGGGGGTCTTCCTCATGGCTTCTCTAGTGTTTACACTGCCATCAGAATAGAGTCTCTTGTATTTTTGTGTAGCCAAGGGATCAGATTTGAGAATTAGAAACAGAAAGTGACAGCAGATAAGACCCATTAGGCCCATCCAGTTTGCCCAACCTCTGAATACTCCTTAGTACCTGGTCTTATCCTATATCTAGCTTGGTCTTATGACTATCCCATGCTTGCTTAAGTGTCTTCACTGTATTAACATCTACCACTTCTGCTGGAAGGCTATTACATGCATCCACTACCCATTCCGTAAAGTAATATTTCCTGATGTTACTGTTTGCCCCTCTAGCTTATGACTATGTCATATTGCATAGTTACATAGCACATAAGGTTGAAAAAAAAAAAACCTAAGCCCATCAAGTTCAACCCTTCTACCTAGCCTTCCTACTCTTGATCCAAAAGGAGGCAAAAATAATAATAAAAAAAATTCTGCCATCGGGGAAAAACATCCTTCTTTTCAAGGATTTCTCCTTGGATCAAGAAGCTCTAAAATATTCTATTTATAGCCCTGTATGTCATGCCTTTCTAAGAAAATATCCAGACCCCTTTTGAAGGCATCTAATGTATTTGATAGCACCACCCTCCCTAGGCAGTGAATTCCATACCTTTATTGTCCTTACTGTAAAGAATCCCTTCCTTTGTCATCCATGAAATCTGCGCTCTTCCAGTCTCAGAGGGAGACCTCTTGTTCTTTGTACATTTCTGTTAGTGAACAGGTTACTGAAGAGCTCTTTATATATTGGCTATGCATACATTTATGTGTTATATCCCCTCTAAGATGGCGTTTTTCCAATGGATATAATTTTAACTTTTTCAGTCTCTTCGCAACTAGTATCTCCCAATCCCCTTATTCATTTTGTAGCCCTCCTTTGCAGCTTTTCTAGTAGCATAATGTCCTTTTTAAAGGACTGGTGTCCAGAATTGTACCACATACTCAAGGCGAGGTCTTGCAAGTGACCGGTAAAGAGGCAAGAGGATATCCTCCTACTGTGAATCAATACCTTTTTATACATGCCAAAACCTTATTGGCCCTTGCAGCTGCTTGCTGGCATTGCACACTGTTAAGTCTATTGTCTACCATATTCCTAAATCCTTCTCATTGGTAGTTTTCCTCAAGGATATTCCATTTATAGTATAGTTTGCATTTGTATTATTTTTACCATCATGTATAACTTTGCATTTATCTATGTTGAACCTCATCTGCCACTTGTACGCCCAGTCCCAAACTCTGTCTAAATCCTCCTGCAAAGAAAACTAGGCAGGGTAATTCAGACTAATCTGGATGTTTCATCAGCAAAAACTGACATGGCTCTCAATGCAGCCTGGGAGATCATTTATAAAATAGAGGACCCAGGACAGACCCCCTAATGCACTTCACTTAATACCTGCATAAAGTCTGAGAAACAGCCATTCATAACTCTGCCGCATTCTTTTAGCCAACTTCCGATCCAAGTACAGGCATTTGCCCCAAGCCTATTTCTGTTAATTTGTAGAGTAACCTTTTATGTGGGACCGTATCAAATGCCTTAGCAAAGTCCATATAAAATCACATTGACAGCCACACCCAGATCTATATTTTTACCAACTTCTTCATAGAATGCTTAAAGGTTGGTTTGACCTGTTAGACCCGTCTTTCCCAAATCCATGTTGACTTCTACCAATTGGATTCTGGATCAAGATATGTTCTTGAATGTATACCTTTAGCAAGCCCTCAAATAACTTCCCCACTACCAATGTTAAGCTTACTGGCCAGTAATTGCCCGGTTGAGAACTGAAAGAATCCCTAAAGATCAGTAATAATGGTTGGGCCAGAATTAGGCTTGGTGTATACCATCCAGGGGCCTTGTCTACCTTAACAGTATTTAATTGCTTGAGCACTCCTCTTGTTCTGGTAGTATATCTCCATTTAAATAAACTCTTCCTTTATCTTGTTGATTCCTGTCACATGTCACATCTTTCTTCCAGACTATATATATGTTAAGATCCTTTAACCTTTCCTGGTAAGTTTTATCCTTTAATCCATGAACCATTTTAGTAGCCCTTCTCTGAACTTTCTCCAACATATATATATCCTTCTGGAGATACGGTCTCCAATACTCCAAGTGAGGTCTCCCCAGTGATCTGTGCAACTTCTCCTACACCTAGACACTGATAGCTATAAGTTGGTTATGCCTTTTTATTTTAATGGGGGGGGGGGGCTTCTGTAATTCCTCCTTCCTCCAAAGAGGGAGCATAATAAGGGATAAATTCAGCTTCAGACTATTGCCAGCCTCTTCAGGATGGAAAAATGAGGAGCTGAAGTGGGCAAATAATTAACTGTAGTGCTTCCTTAAGCAAGGAGGTCACACAAGGAGCATACACGATGCTTGGTTTTAGAAGTAGCTCGCCCCCCCCACCCAGTGAATCTTCTTGGATAGGATGGTCTGTATCATGATCATGAAAATACAAACGGCCAAAAAATGAGGAACAAAACACAGCTAGAACACAGAGGAAAGGGCATTCCCAGTAGACAGCATTTACTTGGGTGCAACACACAATCAGATTCAGGCACAAGTAGTAATAAGCAGCAGAAAAGCTCAGGAACAGTGTTGTCTAAAGAAAAAGTAAGTCTTACCAGCATGCAATGCCCACAGGTCCACCAAAGTGGAACTGAATGCGGTCAAAATATGGCCGGAGGCAGGAAAACTGCACTTCCTCATACAGAGTACAGAGGAGCAGAGAGGTGGTTAAACAGGGCTTGCCACAAAAGTGAAACTAGGACACCAGTTCTTATGATGTTTTCGATTGGGGGGGGTCCATACTGTATTGCACCGGCCATAGTAACCACAGAGCCTAGACTTCTAAAGTTGTAGCACAGCAGAAAATAAAAAGTGACCCTGCCCATCAGTGCTAGAGGTCACCAACAATCCTGGCATCAGAAGCCCAAATACCCATGGCTCACTGAGGACATTGGATGAGTATGAGAAAAGGACAAGAGTCCTAAAAAAAATAAACAGATAAACAGTCTGAGTAAGGCAGAAACACTGAGGAGGTTAACTTTGTTTCTGCCCTACCTGATAAACAGAGCCATCTCTGTGCACCGCCACATGGAATGACATATAGCCCTTTTAATAAGGCTCTGGGTAGCGATCAGACAAGGCCCCTGCTGCAGTTTTCTGCTGTTGAAAGCCTCCCCGTGGAGGCATTACAAGAAGAAAGCAATTTTGTCAACAGGATGTTTTTCCCGAAACGTGCCTGGGAAGTCAATTGTTGTGAAGGAAACAGGTTTGTATGATAATGGTAACTAAGAAAGCGGTGTTGCCGCTTTGTGATCTTTGCTTATGGGAGCAGTAGCGGCAGGATTAAAAGTCTTGAAAAATCAATGTAACGTAACAAAAAAAAAAAAAGGAACAAAGATTTCAAATGGTACATTAATTTGAATGTTAAGAAAAGTTGTCTACCTCTTGCGGGACCCTCCAAACAACAGACACGCGATGGCTTTTTTGATGTCGCTGCTCCCATAAATGGAAGGAGCAATGCTCTTAGCAATCGTCTCATAGATGTCAGGCTTTGAAGCCAACTGTCTGAACGCTTCTTCCTCCTGAGGGGTTACAATACCAGCAGCACTTCTCCCTATAAAAGGGCAGACACAGCCATATTATTTACAATGATAGACTTGTTAAAGCTCATGAAAAATACATGTTTAATATGACATTCGGCACACTAAATTAGTGACACTCAGTCTGCTTAAAACTTGCTGCAAAAAAGGGGAAATGCTGCAACGCGGTGTCAGTCTAGGCTTACATTTGGTAATTGACAGCTCAACTGGTCAGTCTTTGAAAGAGCTGAATGTTGTTGGCTCTATTAGAAATAGGGATGTCAGAAAGCTTGAGTTCAGACTCACCTGCAATCTTTGTTAGTCAATACAGTCTTAAAAGGTGTTCCACCTAGTCTGCTGAATTTAACACTTTTGCAACCAAATTCGGCAGACACCATTCGCAGTATTCTCGAACATTCAAAACCTTCCCTGACATAACTGAACTATCAGTTAAAGGAGAACTCTATCCCATGTTTATGCAAAACGCAGTCTGCGTAACTATTCTTTTTTTTTTTTCAAGTCTCCGTTTAATAAAAGATCAGGTATACAACAATGTGTTACATCCGAGAACATACCAAAAGGCACATGTATAGTACAGAGGCACAATGCACTGCAAAATAAATCACGATGAATCAATGGTCATAAACAAACGACATCAGTTCACAGGGCGATAACCATGCATAATAGAGATCATGACACGTAACGAAAGGGAGAAGTACAGAGTGCAGAGCAGACGTGCTCAATAATCAGGGTATATAATAGGAGAGCGGTGTCCAACAAAGACCCCCTCAACACAATGCATATGGCAAAAAGGTACGTATGTAAGCACACGGAGATGTCAGTACGGAGAGAGCAAACAAAAAAACAAAATCATGAACACAACATAAAAGTCAGAGTCAGACGGCGCGTGTCACTACTACCACATAACACCCAAGTGCTGGAGAAGCAATCGAGGGGCACAAAGAGGGGAACACCCAGAGCAGGGAAGGGTGAGCCGTGCAAGCGGACCCAGGGGTGGCACACCCACACGAGGGCTCCTCAGACTGACTGTAAAAGGGCAGGGAAGCGCGGGGAAGAAGTGAGCTCCTTCCACCAGAACTAGCGCCTGATGTACAACTTTTCCTTGCCCCTGGAGGCCCACACCAACTCCTCCATGTGGGCAATAAAGTTCATCCTACTGACCCAAGCCTGGATCGGCGGAGTGTCACGGCTTCTCCAAAAACGGGGGATGACAGCTTTGGCCGCACTTAATATATGGTACGTCACTGAGTGTCTATAAACAGCGACCGGGAGCGATGTATGGTGCAAGAGAGCCGCCTCAGGGGTCAGCACATAGTGAGGGTCATTTACTTCCCAAATCAACCCTTCCACTAGCTTCCAAAAGGGGGCAACTAGGGCTGCAACTAACGATTATTTTCATAATCGATTAGTTGGCCGATTAATCGGATAAAAAAAAATGTAAATTTTTCATTTATTTAAAATAATTTAATAAACAAATGATGTTAAATATAGGGCTGCAACAACTAATCGATAAAATCGATAATCAATAATGAAATTCGTTGGCAACGAATTTCATTATCGATTAGTTGAATCTAGAGCTGAAACAACGAATCGATAAAATCGATAATAATCGATAACGGAAATCATCGATAACGATTTCCGTTATCGATTAATCGAGTGATCAATTCGTTGTTGGAGCACTCGGCTCCTTTTACTTACCTCCGCGAGCGTTCCCCGCTTCTGCTACATGCTCTGCAGTCTCCGCCTTCTTCAAGCTACGTGACGGATGTGACGCGTTCCGGAGGTAAGTATTCTTCATGTCTATGTGCACGGATCGCACAGAGCCACTCGCACAGAGCGAATCGCTCTGTGCGAATGGAGCCACTCGCACAGAGCGGTTCGCTCTGTGCGAGTGGCTCCATTCGCACAGAGCGGTTCGCTCTGTGCGAGTGGCTCCATTCGCACAGAGCGGTTCGCTCTGTGCGAGTGGCTCCATTCGCACAGAGCGGTTCGCTCTGTGCGAGTGGCTCCATTCGCACAGAGCGGTTCGCTCTGTGCGAGTGGCTCCATTCGCACAGAGCGGTTCGCTCTGTGCGAGTGGCTCCATTCGCACAGAGCGGTTCGCTCTGTGCGAGTGGCTCCATTCGCACAGAGCGGTTCGCTCTGTGCGAGTGGCTCCATTCGCACAGAGCGGTTCGCTCTGTGCGAGTGGCTCCATTCGCACAGAGCGGTTCGTGAGTGTGGGTGCAGGGCAGAGTGGGGGTGGGGGTGCAGGGCAGAGTGGGGGTGGGGGTGCAGGGCAGAGTGGGGGTGGGGGGTGCAGGGCAGGAGACTGGGTGCAGGGCAGAGTGGGGGTGGGGATGCAGGGTGTGAGTGTGGGTGCAGAGCAGAGTGGGAGACTGGGTGCAGGGCAGAGTGGGGGTGGGGATGCAGGGCAGGGTGTGAGTGTGGGTGCAGGGCAGAGTGGGTGCAGGGCAGAGTGTGAGTGTGGGGGCAGGGCAGAATGTGGGGGCAGGGCTGGGTGCAGGGCAGAGTTAGAGACTGGGTGCAGGGGCACAGTGCAAAGTGCTGGGTGCAAAGTGCCAGTGCTGGGTGCAAAGTGCCAGGGCTGGGTGCAAAGTGCTGGGTGCAAAGTGCAAAGTGCTGGTGCAAAGTGCTGAATGCTGGGTGCAAAGTGCTGGATGCAAAGTGCCAGGGCTGGGTGCAAAGTGCTGGGTGCAAAGTGCCAGGGCTGGGTGCAAAGTGCTGGTGCAAAGTGCTGAATGCTGGGTGCAAAGTGCTGGATGCAAAGTGCCAGGGCTGGGGCAAAGTGCTGGGTGCAAAGTGCTGGGTGCAAAGTGCCAGGGCTGGGTGCAAAGTGCTGGGTGCAAAGTGCTGGGTGCAAAGTGCAAAGTGCTGGGGCAAAGTTTCTTGAACAGTAATAGTCCACCTCTTTTCAGAATGTTTGGGGTTATTTTGTTTCATAAATATTGTGTTTGGGTTCTTGTACTTTGAAAATATTGTTTTTTATTACATCATAACAAAATAAGAATGTTAATGTAAATTTTAAGTTGTTTTTTAACATCCAGTTCATTAAATTCTTTTAAATAAACGAAAAATTTGCATATTGTTTTTTTTTATCCGATTAATCGATTAATCGAAAAAATAATCGGCCGATTAATCGATTATTAAAATAATCGTTAGTTGCAGCCCTAGTTGAATCGATTATCATCGATTATAAAATGAGGGTTTTTTCAGAGCAAACGCTCTGAAAAATCCCCCTCATTATATAATCCGTGTAGTCTGACTCAGTCTCACAGCAGCAGCTCCTACTTACTCCCCCTCCCTGTAATCACTGTGACAACTGGCCCCGCCCCTTCCTTCTCCAGGCCAGAACCACATGGCTGTGACACTCATCTAACTGTATGTATATGTATGTATATGTATGTATATGTATGTATATGTGTGTGTGTGTGTGTGTATGTATGTATGTATGTGTGTGTGTGTGTGTATGTATGTGTGTGTATGTATGTATGTATGTATGTATGTGTGTGTGTGTGTGTATGTGTGTATGTGTGTATGTGTGTATGTATGTATGTATGTATGTATGTATATATATATATATATATATATATATATATATATATATATATATATATATATATATATATAGGCTACTGAAAGTTAGGGGAGGTGGGGGTTAATTTAGGGGCAGTTATGGTTAGTGGGGTGTTTAGGGTTAATTTAGGGGCAGTTATGGTTAATTGGGTGTTTAGGGTTAATTTAGGGGCAGTTATGTTAATAGGGTGTTTAGGGTTAATTTAGGAGCAGCTGTGGTTAATGGGGTGTTTGGGGTTAATTTGAGGCAGTTGTGGTTAATGGTGTGTTTAGGGTTAATTTAGGGGATGCTGTGGTTGATGGGGTCTTTAGGGTTAATTTAGGGGATGCTGTGGTTAAGGGTTAATTTAGGGGCAGTTATGGTTAATGGGGAGTTTAGGGTTAATTTAGGGGAATCTAAATCCTGGGGGCAGTGAAGTGACATACTGTATATGCCTTATACCCCCAGATATAAGGCATATGTGGGGAGGGCAGTGTGGCATGTCTGGGGAGGGCGGAGTGGTGTATCAGGGTGTATAAGGCATATCTGGGGGTAGAGTGGCATATCTAGGGGTAGAGAAGTGGCATGTCTGGGAGGCAGGGTGGCATGTCTGGGGAGGATGGAGTGGGGTATCAGGGGATATAAGGCGTATCAGGCACAGTGGCAGATGTGGGAGGCAGCATGGAGTGGCAGATGTGGGAGGCAGCGTGGCATATGTGGGAGGCATTGTGGAGTGGCAGATGTGGGAGGCAGCATGGCGTGGCATATGTGGGGAGGGCAGGGTGGCATGTCTGGGGAGGATGGAGTGGTGTTTCAGGGGGTATAAGGCGTATCAGGCACAGTGGCATGTGGGGGGTAGAGTGGAGTGGTATATGTGGGAGGCAGCGTGGAGTGGCAGATGTGGGAGGCAGCGTGGAGTGCTGTGGTAGGCAGCGTGGCATATGTGGGGAGGCAGCGTAGCAAGCCTGGGCTCAAATGTGCATATATTGGGGGGCTGGTTGGGAAATAAAGACAAGAAATGTATTATCAAAGTTTTTTTATTCTGCTGTTTGTATTTAACATCATTTGTTTAGTAAATTATTTTAAATAAATGAAAAATTTACATTTTTTTTATCCGATTAATCGAAAAAATAATCGGCCAACTAATCGATTATTAAAATAATCGTTAGTTGCAGCCCTAGTTAAATACAAACAGCAGAATAAAAAAAACTGATAAAATGCATTTCTTGTCTTTATTTCCCAACCAGCCCCCACATATGCCACTCCACGCTGCCCCCCACATATGCCACTGTGCCTGATACCCCCTGATACACCACTCCATCCTCCCCAGACATGCTACGCTGCCTCCCACATATGCCACGCTGCCTCCCACATATGCCACTCCACTGTACCCCCACATATGCCACTGTGCCTGATACACCACTCCATCCTCCCCAGACATGCTACGCTGCCCTCCCCACATATGCCACTCCACCCCAGATATGCCTTATACACCCCCATACACCACTCCGTCCTCCCCAGGCATGCCACACTGCCCTCCCCACATATGTCTTATATAATGTATATGCCTTATACCCCCCAGATCTCATAGTCCCCTCATAGAGTCACAGACCTGTTCGCATCACACTGACACCATACTTTAATAAATAAGTACTGGGTTAATCTTCACTGCCCCCAGGATTTAGATTCCCCTTAGTTTGCCCCCCTTTATATCTAACTGCACCTTAAGTTAACTTTATTAAATCAAATTAACCCTCAGTCCTCATTAAATTAACCCTAAACACCCCATTAACCATAACTACCCCTAAATTAACCCTAAACACCCCATCAACCACAGCATCCCCTAAATTAACCCTAAACACCCCATTAACCACAGCATCCCCTAAATTAACCCTAAACACCCCATTAACCACAGCATCCCCTAAATTAACCCCAAGACCCTGTCAACCACAACAGCCCCTAAATTAACCCTAAACACCCCATTAACCACAACTGGCTCAAATTAACCCCAAACACCCCATTAACCGCAGCTGCTCCTAAATTAACCCTAAACACCCCATTAACCATAGCTGCCCCTAAACACCCCATTAACCCTAAACACCCCATTAACCATAACTGCCCCTAAATTAACCCCCACCTCCCCTAACTTTCAGCAGCCCAAATATTAATTTACCATTTTACCACCATGTGGTTCTGGCCTTCTGGGAGAAGGAAGGGGCGGGGCCAGTTGTCACAGTGATTACAGGGAGGGACTGGTAAGTAGGAGCTGCTGCTGTGAGTCAGACTAAACGGATTATATAATGAGGGGTATTTTTCAGAGCGTTTGCTCTGAAAAAAACCCTCATTTTATAATCGATAATCGATTCAACTAATCGATAATGAAATTCATTGGCAACGAATTTCATTATCGATTATCGATTTTATCGATTAGTTGTTGCAGCCCTAGGGGCAAGTCCACCAAATATGTAAAATAGTGCCAGGGCCCGTCTCACACCTCCAACAACGGTCCGGGACATCCGGGAGGAATCGATGTAATGCATGTGGGGTGCGATACCACCGAATCAATAACTTGTAAGAGGTTTCCTGGATCCTACTTGAAATAGCGCCCTTGTGAACCAACTGAATAATCTTACCCCATACCTCATCCCCGAGAGAGCCGGGAGATCCCGTTCTCAAAGGGCCAGGAAATACGGCTTAGAGGAGCACTCGAGAGTAAAGAGAATGGAGTACAGCGTGGAAACCAGGTGGGGCGGCTCAGACTTAGAGGTGCACAGGCGTTCAAATTCCGTCAGAGGTCTGCGGTAACCCGCCAGGCATGGTAAAGAAGCAATAAAGTGGCGCATTTGGGCATAAAAAAAAAAAGGTGTCTTGTGGGCGCGGCCGAGACGCCCCTAACAGAGTCTGCAGCGGTTTGACTGAGTCCAAGTCAGAAACTTGATAGAAACGCAAAATACCGGAAACTAAAGGAGAAAACGGTCTAGTCCTGCCTGTTCTGTAGCCAGGGGCAAAGCCAGGATTGCCAGAAATGGGGAAGAGAGGGCTAGTGGAGGACGTCAAAAAACCCTTGGTCATGTATTTCCGGAGGACACGGATAGTCGGGGAAATGGTGCAATGTTTAAGGCGAGCGGTGGGCCGGTTGGGGGTGGGTAGCCACGGATAAGAGTGTATGGGGTGCGGGAGTGCGTCCTCCTCCAGTGCCACCCACTGCTTAGGAGCCCTAATAGTCCACTCAACGCAGATGAGCCGCATGGTAATACAGCTCCAAGTGTGGGACACCCAGGCCTCCCAGGAGTTTAGGACGAACCAGATGGGAAAAAGCGAGGCGATGGTGTCCGGACAACCAAATGTACTTCAAAAAAAAAAAAAAAAAAAAAAAAAAAAAAAAAAAAAAAAAACAGTGGCATTGCTTAAAATAATCCCTGGGAATAAAAATCGGTAGGGCATGAAAGAGGTACAGGAACCGTGGCAAGATGTTCATCTTAACGACGGCAACCCTCCCGAACCACGAAACATGCGGGAAGGCCCACTTACACAGGTCCTGAGAGACCCGCTGCAGGATGGGGACAAAATTCAATGAGAATAGCAGGGAGAGATCCGCAGGGAGTTGGAGGCCCAAGAATCGAAGGGACGAGCCGCACCATTTAATGGGAAACAAGAGCTTAACCCCCGCTTAGTAGAGTCCGCCAGGTGGACCCCCAATATCTCCAACTTACCCAAGTTTATCTTGTAATTAGAAAATGCTTGGTACGTCTCCAGTTCCAGGAGGAAATGAGGTAGGGACGTAAGGGGAGCAGACAGGATCCCCAACATATCATCCGCGAATAAGGCCAGTTTATGCTCCACCCCCGAAACTAACATTCCAGAGATACCAGGATTGGCTCTAATGGCATTGGCCAGAGGTTCCATGCTAAGCGCGAACAGGAGGGGGGACAGTGGACATCCCTGACAAGTACCATTGGCCAGGAGAAACAGGTCCGAGAGAAAGCCATTAATCTTGATTCTGGCAGAGGGGTTAAAATAGAGTACCGAGACCCAGTTACAAAAAGTCGCACCCAGGCCCAAACTGCGCAACACTTGGAAGTGATAGGGCCACGAGACCCTATCGAACGCCTTCTCAGCGTCCATAGAGACCAGAGCCAGCGGGGTATGAAGGCGCCCAGCCCGGTCAAGAACGTCAAGGACTCTGGTGGAGTTATCCCTCGCCTCCCGCCCCAGGACAAAGCCAACCTGGTCCAGATGGATGAGAGACGGTACAAGGGGCCCCA
The DNA here is from genome assembly GCF_027358695.1 of Spea bombifrons. NCBI lineage: Eukaryota > Metazoa > Chordata > Amphibia > Anura > Pelobatidae > Spea > Spea bombifrons. The sequence continues at coordinate 19,985,813 of NC_071092.1, read as the reverse complement.
AACGAGTAGCTAGAATCTTGGCCAATAATTTTATGTCAGTGTTGAGCAATGAGATGGGACGATAGCTTTCGCATAGGTCAGCTGCCTTACCTGGCTTCAGTATAACAGTAATGTGGGCAGTGTTGGTATGAGGGTCAAAGTGGTCCCCATCAGCCATGCCATTAAACAAGGTAACCAAATGGGGGGCTAAAGTGGCAACAAACTGTTTATAATATGCTTTCATAAGTCCGTCAGGACCAGGACTCTTGCCAGTAGGGAGAGATTTAATGGCCGCCACCACCTCAGCAAGGTCAATCGGGGCATCCAAAAGCGCAGCATCCGATGGGGAAATATGTTTTGTTAAATATTTAGCCAAATACTGCCGCAGGGAATCCCGAAAGGACGGCGCCAAGCCCGGAGCTGGAGGCAGGTTGTACAGGGATGCATAATAATCGCGGAAGCAAGCTGCTATGTCAGGCGTGGAGGGTGGCACCGGAGCTATCCCAGACCTTCGGTATAAAGGACTGAGCCCGCTTGGCACGAGGAGCCCTAGCAAGCAATCTACCCGCCTTGTCCCCAGATTCATAGAAGTGACTACGGGTTAGGAGATAAAGTCGCCTAGACCGACTATCCACCAGGGACGCCAACCTCTCTCGCAGAGCAACCAACTGGACCAGGAGGGCAGGGTCTAAGGCGGGTTTATGCCTAGATTCCAAACGAGCTATCTCATTAGTAAGATGCATGATTTCACCCAAACTGATACGCTTAACAGTAGCCCCCATTTGAATTAGCCGCTCCCATATCACTGACTTATGGGCCTCCCAAACAGTGGAAAAGGGCAGATGGCAGAAACATTCTCCGAAAAATATTGTTTGAGGTCCTTATCAAGAATTTGAACATGGGCAGGCGTGGAAAGCAAGGACTCATTAAGCCTCCAACACCAGGAGCAAGGAGGGAGACACTTAAAAGAGAGTAACATGGACCGGGGCATGGTCACTTATAGTGATGGGGCCCACACTGGAGGAGGACAGCATAGGTAAATGATGGTGAGACACGAAAATAGTATCAATTCTCGTATAACGAGAATGTAAAGGGGAAAAATGTGTAATCCCTGGTGGAGGGATGTTGGACACGCCACGCATCCACTAACTGTATAGCGTGGAGGGCCTGTTTAACCCTGGCGATGCGCGAATAGGAGATGCACGACCGTCCTGAGGAGCTGTCCAGTCGCGGGTCCATCGTCATATTAAAGTCACCCCCCAACAAGGAGATAACTATTCTTTTCTAATAGGAGTTACGTAATTTTTGGGACCCAGATTATTCCTGTTAAGTGGCAAAAGCAGAGATTTAAGTAGCTGCCACAAACAAAAAACTATTACTTTCAGAGAAAATAAAAGACACTGTCTACGTCAAAACGGTCATTTTTTTCTGTAAAGTTTGGGTCTCTATCATTTTAATATGTTGGCTATTTTTAACATGAGAAAACTATTTTCATTTTTGTGAATCCGGAGCATTTTTATATTTTTTGAGAGTGCAGGAGAGTATGGAGCGAGCTTGACGACACCACTTGAAGATAATTTGCATTAATTACTACAGCACGAGGACTTTGAAATTCTGATGCAGCCAAGTACGAATTTTTACCTCTTTCAATACAATGTTGGCTTGCAGAGAGTGACCTAAAAATGTGAGTGGTAAGTGTTTTTTGCGATTATTGCATTTTACCGAATACAGGTGGTGGAGTTTTTTTTTAAAATATTTTGATATTATGAATGGTCCACCCTCCTCATGGTTTTTTGTTTATCTTACATAAGCAATACAGCACCATCAAGCAGATTACAAGATTAAGTTGGTGATTTACTAAAAAAAAAAAAAAAAAAAAAAAAAAATAAGGGAATCCACTAGATAATGCATATGGGACTACATAAGGTTTTCACAACTGAACAGTCATTTTAATCAATTTGAAAGGGGGTAACCGAAAATGTAATGAAATTGCTAAGGTATCCTATGCATTAAAGTGCATATGGTTATTGGCGTCTCTTCAAACTGTTCAAAAACCTAGGTGTGAATAAGTACTTTGGATGATCATACATCTCACCTGTGCCTTCTGTTTCCACCTGGATACCAACCACACGTATGTAGGAACTGCGAATACCTACTCCTACTCTGTCTCTTCCCTTGGAGGACATCTTGCCGGTCTTTCGAATAGAGTAAATACCCATGACAGTGACTCTGTTCCCCGGAACAACCTTGTCACAAAGGTACCTTTAGAGAAATATAGAATTACTTGTCATTGTTTAAATTGCCTGCAATTTGTAATTCATTCATTCTTAAATCTACAAATGTGTTTGACATATTGTGCAATTTAAGTTTAGATCACACTAAGCATTTGTAAGTTCAAAATTTTAATTGTGCTGCCTATGCCTTGTGATCATTTAGCAGCCCACCAGCTCAAAATACACCTACAAAAAGGTTATATATTTTTGGAGAGAACAGTCAAGAGTAGTTCACTAGGAGCATAAAATCCTCACAAACCTGTTTCACAAACTAATCAAGAATGTTAAAAAGGGAATACCTGTCACAGTATAGCTGCATGTGTCGTGGCAGCTCGCCATGGGGCACAGCATCTGGGGATTCCTGCAACTTTAATGTCTGAAAGTCCACACACTTGCACTTGTCTGGAATGATGTAATAAGGATCCAGTGGACATTTTGGACGTCCAGCCTGCTCACTGAGGGGGGAAAAAAAAATATAGGAATTTCTAGAAAATGTCCACAATTTAAACATCGGGATATTTAAAATGTTACCTGTATTCAAAAGCAAATTCACACCGTACAACAAATTAAAAACTTACGTGTTACACTTCCGTGGCAAAGCATAACCTTCTAAACCAGGCCGTACAGAGATGTTGCCAATTGTATTTCGACAGCTGCGACATTGGATGGAGATTTTTGTGGCTTTTGCTCGTACAGCAGTGGCAGCAATAATAATACCAGGGATCTTTACAAGGTGAGACATTTGCTCCGACTAAGATGCAAACAAAAACAAAAAAACTGCACAATTAGGACAGCTATAGTATTAGTTAAGGCCTTAATGTGAAGTAAAAAAGCAATGGGGGGGGCTTTATAAGGTAAATTGGACTGGCCAGGTCCAAAGAGTTCATAGGCAGAGACTGACCAAACCGTGCATGGGTGGTATCACTGTACTTAGGAGATGTTGCTGAACACATACTGGGGTGTTGTGTGACAATGATATACCATGAGTGGTAAATTCATACCTGAACAGAGTGTATGGAAAGTTCTAAAGTATTGCCATTTGAAATACACCAGGTGTCTAGTCTTCAAAAATATATGGTTTGATGGGGTAAACGGCATTGACTGGCTTCAAAGATACATGAATTAGCAGACAAAGGCAGAAGTACTAGATTTGGAAAAAATGGTTGTGAAATAGCAGAACGCTACTTGAACTTATTGCCCAATAATAAAACAAAAAAAAACATTAGGTATTTCTAAGCTCAGGACAAACCGTAGAATCTACTTTTTTGCAGTTTTCTTATTAGCTTGTTAGAGGCGTAAAAGATTTTTCAAAATATAGATATCGTGTAGTTACACTAAAAATTCCAACTAAACACAAGCACGGCAGAAATGTTGACAGCCTTGGTCACAAAGGGCACAAAAAACAGCATGGTTCTTAAGCCATTAACACTAATATTTTGGATGCTACTGTTTGAAAACTAACATTTTAAAAAACAGAAAATGGGAACCAATTAACATGCTGACAGGATAAATCACACCAATCCTTAATGAAGTAGATTTAGCTGTATTTTTCAGCTAATTGATCAATCCGTATAAATTGAAACACTCATTTGCATTCACTTGACGTTAACCTGTCAATAGCATTACTTATTTTACTTGCTTCTCACCTTCAGACTGCGAATGCTGGCAGGGTTAGCATCAGATCGCAGCATGACCTGGATTTCCTGGATTGTTTCTTCACCTAGGGGTCGAGGACGTGTGACCTCATCTGCTACCTCCTGAGCAGCATCTTCCAGCTGAAATATCATTGAGAAAGCTGCTTATTAAGATACAGACAAAATGTGTTACAATCTCTCAGAATATCTAACTCATTTGCTTTTTAACACCCTTGGAGGTCACTTTAAATCTGTGTTATGATCCCCTTGCAAACGAATCAGCTTCATCACTAAACGTTGGCAGACTGCATTTCATCCTACCATGCATAACAAAAAGCAGACGGGAACTTTTAAGTGTACCTTCAAACTACGGTATTTGGAATTGCCAAAACAAGCATAAAAACCCTTACCAACTGCAGGTGTTCAGTGGGCTGCTTGAAAAGATAGTCTGCAAGGTCCTCATCAAAACTGGCCAGATCCTCCATTTCGACCTCAATCCAGTACTGCCCCAGATTGTAGTGGCGTTTGAGTTCATCCCTGCAGGACAGATTTTGTAATTACTCAATGGTTTAAACACAGCTATCAAGAATGGATAACAAAGTTTAAGTAGGTTTCCTAGAAAATATCCTAAGACTCAATATATAATATAGGAGAAAAGTATAGTTAAAATTATCCTGTTTTCTCAACAGCTAACATGGTACAAAACCTTTATATATTAAAATTATAAAAAGTGTTACTGCAATGGGGGAGAAATATTAGCGTAATATGAATTTCCCCTGATGCCAAGTGGCAGTACTCCCTGCCTTAATTAAAGCTGCTTTTTTTTTCTTTTTCAGTGAAATTGTTTTGGGTTGTTACTTTCTGGTGATCAGTTTGCGGGGGGGGGGGGGGGGTTGGTGCCGGTAGGAGGTTGTGGCCAGTATTTTAGATTGTCCTGTCCAAAGGTATCAGGATAAAGCCCAATAGTTTCCTAGACTCCAAGCAGCAGCATACACTGGGTTTTTGTACTGCCATCGGGGAAATTAAAATTAAGCTAATATTTCTCCCCCATCTTCCAAGTGGCAGCATAAACTAGCATGTAGCAAGCCAGAGCTAATGTGGGCTGGATGCTAAACCACTGCCTCCTAAACCTTACACCCAAAAGCAGTTTTCTCAGGTCAAGATGTTAGGTCTGTAACAGTGTTAGAGATGACCAGGTAGCAGCTTTGCAGATCTGATGAAGCTATACAGTTCAAGAGGTAGCCTAAATATCTCAAAGTAAATTGTCATTCTTTAGACCAAGCTGTGAAAGAGGATTTGAGATGGTGGGAAGGCCAATCTCCTAACAGAAGGAACCTTGGGTATAAATTCTGGCAATATTGTCATAATTATATCTTGATGAAAAATTAGATATGTGGCTTTGCAAAACAAATCCTGAAGTTCTCCAGCTTTTAGCTGAGGTGCTAGATGGCAATCTTTGAGAGGTTCAAAAGGATACATTTTCAAACACCAGATTCCAGTCCCAAGGAAGTATAAGGTTATGAAATGCTGCAGAGAGATTACAAATATCCCTGTTGAAACTTTTCAGTAAGGGTTCTTGTACCAGGTCTAACAACAATGGAAGGGATTTCAGAAACTTGCACCTTGATGGCAGCTGGTTTTAGGCCATCTTCAAAACCTTTCAGAAAAAATCTAAGGAACCAACACTTGATGCTCTAACACTGATATTGCTACTAGTGATGTCCGGATCATGAACGAATCGTTCATTTGATCCGGTTCTTTTTAGTGATCCGGATGAATCGGTTCACTAGACTGAACGATTCATTTGTAGCGGTTCAGTCTGTGAATCATGCAGCTGTAACCTGATCCTAGAGCTGTGAGTCATCTGCAGAGCACTCAGACAGACTCTGGGGTCAGGTTACAGCTCATTAATTCACACAGGAACGATGACTCAGTCAGAGAGTCGTTCAAAAAAAAAAAAAAAAAAAAAATAATAAAAAAAAAATAAAAAAAATAAAAAAAAAAAAAAAAAAAAAAAAAAAAAAAAAATCGAATGATCCGAAGAGTCGAATGAACCGAAGAGTCGAATGAACCGAAGAGTCGAATGATTCGAATCTTACAGGGATCCGGATCTTACAAGGATCCGAATCTTACAGAGATTCAAATCATTCAGAGAATATTACTGATACCATACTTTTATAAATAAATACATTAATAATGTTCACACTGCCCCCAGGACTTTGAACGACTCTATGCCTTCATTGACATCACTGGAGGCAGGGGGGGAGGATTCATAATAAAAGGGGCGGGGCCAATCGTTAGTGTGCCTGCACGGAGTTACTGGAAAACAGTAACTCTGTGCAGGCACACTGAGTGATCCGAAGATCCGGATCATGAATCTGATCATTTCAGTGAACGAATCGAAATGCTCCGATTCACTTTAATGATCCGAACTTCCCATCACTAATTGCTACATCTAAAAAAAAACCCTCAAACTATTATAAGATGACAGAAGTAGGAGTTTTTTTTTTGGAGTAAAGTAGAACCCCCAAACAAGCCTTTAGAAATCCCCTTTGTCCAAGAAGGTCCTGTTCAGAAGCCATGCTATAAATTTCAGTTTGAGATCAGTGAGGCTTCTGCATGCTCTTAAATGCCCACAGACTGAGGAATAATCTAGAAATTCCCTTGAGATAGGTGGTTAGTGAACTGGGCTCTTCTGGGCCAATAAGCAATCACAATGCCATTTACTTCTTCCAGTATCTTCTTTATAACACTGGGAATCAGAGGTATGTGAAGGAAGACACAACTATACTATAACCCCAATTTCATCAAGTATCTCTTGTCCTTAGGAAAGTGAAGTTTGGAAGTCTCAAATTCTCTTTTGTTGCCATGAACAATCTCTGAAAAGGTCTTGTTGCAGAGTTTCCAAACTGTCTCGGAATGAGAATCTTTGCTCAACTTGTCTGCTAACACATTCTGAGTTCCAAAGATGGGAAATAGCCACCTGATTTTCCATCCAAATCATGATCCTTGTATATGCCACCAGAGGAGAAGGATCTGGTGCCTCCCTGCTTAAAGTAGACTATGAATGAACTTGAACTGAAGACCTCTGATGAAGGACCAACCAACATGCATTTAGTAAGAACCAACCAACATGCATTTAGTTTTAGGAAATTGTAGGGCTTTTGATTGTCCTTAATCATCTTTTTCCTTTTGTCACATGACCTTACATACAACTCTCCCAACTCTTTCCTGATCCATCTGTACCGATGAGGCAACACTACTATATAAATCAACATACCCTTCCAAAAGATCTTGCACCAGCCACCAGGTGAGGTGTACTTTTAGGACCCCGAAAACATGTATGAGGTCTCAGGGAAGGCCTGATTCCCGTTTCAAGACCTCAGGATAATGGCACTGCGCGAATGGATGCAGCCAAAAGACCTAGAACCCTCATGGCTCTTCTGATGTAAGATAAAAACGAAGCCTTTTACTGAAAGTAAAAGTGTTTTTTTCCTGTCCCGGGAAGAAATAAAAAAAAATAGCTTGGAGCCCATCAACAAAATCGAAGCCTACTAGCGAGTTGGTTTTCCTAGATACATAATCCAACCATGCGATTCTAACATTGAAATAACCTTTGCCTAATGGAGGCCAAGTACAGTTGTGAAATAAGCTTTTTACAAACCAATTACCAATTATCACATGTATCTACTGTACTACCTTTTAATAAACAGATTTGAGAGGGGAAAAAAGGCAGAAATAGGACATGAGCAGAAGAATCAGATGTTAAAGGTCCAAGTTTAAAAATGCTCACTTCCTAATGTGGCATTTTACCTCACAAACAACCCGACAAACCCAAACCCCAATAAATTACTACCACAAAGTTTGACAAAGGATGGTAGTAGGGCTGCAACTAACGATTATTTTCATAATGGATTAGTTGGCCGATTATTTTTTCGATTAATCGGATAAAAAAAGTGAATGTAAATTTTTCATTTATTTAAAATAATTTAATAAACAAATGTTAAATACAAACAGCAGAATAAAAAATAAACGGATAAAATGCATTTCTTGTCTTTATTTCCCAACCAGGCCCCCCAATTGATGCACATTTGAGCCCAGGCTTGCCACGCTGCCTCCCAGACATGCCACGCTGCCTCCCACATATACCACTCCACGCTGCCTCCCACATATACCACTCCACGCTGCCTCCCACATATGCCACTCCAGAGAGAATTCCCTGCAGAGTTGAAATCTAAACACGAGCAGTGCAAAAGTGTTAAAACAGCCTCGGTCCCAAAGGGTACAAAGACTAGAAAACAGTCTGGGGTCCTTAACCCCTTGATGACAATTGACGGTCCGGGCACGTCACATGAAAACAAACGGTTAACGACAATTGACCGTCATGACTTCCGAGTGCAGAGAGCGATCTACGTTCGCTTTCTGCACAGTGTTGCTGTAAGGCCTCGATGTTGAGGCATTCAGCAACACAGAGATCGGCATCGGGGCCATGTCTAGCCCCTCCCCGAGGTGTCAACATGCGCCATACACTGTATGGGGGCAGAAGTCCGCTTTAAAGAAGAGTTTAGGAGGCGATCACCTCCTAAACTTCAACGGTGTCGCTGAAATGCCTCGACAGCGAGGCATTCAGCGACACCAAAAACCTACCCCAGGACGCGCAACAGCGAGATTTTACCACTCGTTTCAAGAAATAGAGTTGAAGAGTTCCCAGGAGGGTCTGGCTCCACTTGCTGGTTGAATACAAGTCAATGGAGCCTAGCCATCTAATCACACTAATTAGTAAAATACATGTAAAACAAAAAAAAAAAACACTTTTTTTTTTTTTTTTTTAAATGGTAACGTAAAAATAATTCCCCAATGATGTCACCATCAGGGGAACCTTCCAGTCCCAAAATGTAAAAAAAGCCAGAATATTTATAGATATAAAAAATTTTATGAGCAAGTCCTAAAGTTAGCGGTTTATTTTCTCACATGGAAAGAGTTAAAATACTGGCATCTTAAATGCCCATAGGGTGTCTACTTTTAAACAAATGAATGATTTGCTGGGGTACATTGAATTGGCCAGGTTCAACAGTGTCCTAATTAACACAGGAAGGATGACCATGTCTAATTTCCAATTTGAAAAATGCACATGTGGCCTTTTAACCCGACAAACCCATGCACGTGGGCTATCTCTGCACTCACAAGATGTTGCTGAAGACATATTGGGGTGCTGTGTGACAGTGACGTATACCAGGACCTTTAAAATCATACCTTGAATACTGCGTGGAAAAAATACACACAAAAAATACTACTTTGACAAAGGCTGGTGGTAGAATAAGAACATAGAAAGAGTTAAAATACTAGCAGTTGGAATACCCTGGGGTGTACCCTGAGCCCACCTGCCCATAGACAGGGGCGCCAGAGCCCGTCTGCATAAATGTGTGTTTACATGTGTGGCATACCACAAGTTGGGGGGGGGGGGCAAGGGTGACACCGTAGGCATGTTGCTTGGTGAAGTTAGGGGGCCACGGGGCAGTTCTCACACCAGGAGCCCTGGGGTTCAATGTTACGATAAGTAGGGCTCAAAGATAGGGCATAGGCACAGATTGACCAAATGCATAGCATATGTAAAATCCCTGATGCGAGGAATGGGAATGTAGCATCATGTTTTATGCAGCATATCGGTCCACAGGTGAAACGCACATCTTGTCAAGCCCCACTATTCGCAAGTCGTATTACAGGGCGAAAGGCTTACAAAACTGCCGAGTTTACAGGACTACTGAGATAGAAGAATTGTTAAAGCGATAATGCAATAAAAGCACCTCGTGGCTACCCATCGAAGAGCACAATACTATTTCTTAGATATGAAAACTCAAGACGCTAGATTTAACAGCTACAAAACGTGTTGCTTACTAACAGGCGTACGAACTAGTCCATATGCGTATTTAGTTCCATGCCACTGTATAACGTAAAGCGTAGACTACTGGTGCTACTCAACAGCGCTCGGTGATCGCTGACAAATTACTTTTAAACGACTACTTATGCAACAGTACAACGAAGCGTGCAATACTATCAGAACAAACGCAAGTTTACTTAATACCATACAGACCTGTACTTAAAAGTGAATCCAGTACGATCGGTGCCCACACGATACTGTCGAAGGAATTCTCGAAATCGCTTCTTAAGTTGGGACTTCTTTGCTTGGCCATCATCACCAACCTGCTCACCACCAAAACTATCACTATAATACACCCCAGGATCGTCAAACCCAGACATTGTTCTAATCAAACAAGAAAGCGAAAAAACGGCTTACGACAGAAACGATAAAGCGCGCGAAACTACCCTTCCACTTTCGCGCCAAAACAATTATCGTCACCCTGTAGGCTCCGCCCGGCCGTAGCCCACGCCTCTGACTTTCGTTGGAAGATAAACCTTCAAAGCGTTTAGTAACGTCCCTGACGTTAACGTAGTTTTCGGTAATCTCGCAGGATTATTGGGTAGGGTGTTTACCGCACAGTGCTAAAATGGACAGGGGTCAAAACACGGGTGATATTCAGTTGCATGGCAACAAATAACGAAAAGCTAAATAATATAGAGGGTATTCGATTTGCTTTATAGTAGCCGTCTCCAATAGAAACTGCACAATTTAAAACATTTCAAACACATTTCGTGTCACAACTACAGTACTATGAATCGAGAGAATGACTCAAAATAGTCTCGGTATGTTGCCTGAAAATAGATAAAGGCTCCAGGCACTCAAGGGTTCCAGCTCAGGCAGATTTATTAAAGGAAGACAGAAACAACGTTTCTGTCTTCCTTTAATAAATCTGCCTGAGCTGGAACCCTTGAGTGCCTGGAGCCTTTATCTACTGTATTTGCTCGATTATAAAATGACCCCCCAAAATCTGAATATTAATTTAGGGGGGGGGGAAGCCTGAATATAAGCCCTCTAGGAAAAAAGTTTTACCAGTAAATGTTAATTAATTCATGTTAATGTAAACTAGTACATTTTTTAATAAAAGCTATGATTGAGAAATTTTTTGTTTTTGTTTTTATTTCCTTGTATTTTCCAACCTGCCCCCCAGTTACGCACATCTGCCCCCAGGCTTGCCACTCCAATATGGCACTGTGGCCCATGATATGCCTTTTAACCCTCTATATGCCACTGTGCCCCATGATATGCCTTTTAACCCCCTATGTGCCACTCTGCCTCCAGAAATGCCTTATACCACTATATGCCACTCTGGCATTTAGGGGGTTAAAAGGCATATTATGGGGCAGAGTGGAATATAGGGAGGTATAAGGCATTTCAGGAGGCAGAGTGGCGTTGAGGGGGTTAAAAGGCATTTCATAGAGCACTCTGTCTCCAGAAATGCCCTATGCTCCCATTTAACACTTCCCCCCCCACACACACACTTACCGGGGCTTCCAATTTCCTGCTGTATACCGGGGCAGCAGTCTTCCTTCTGTCTCCCCCCATTTAACACTCCACCCCACCCCACACACTTACCGGTGCTTCCAATTTCCTGCTGTATACCGGGGCAGCGGGTTGACGTCCACGCGATCCGCGTGGACAACTTACGCTGCAGCCGGAAGGAGGTGTGGCTAGCAGCGGGGGTTGTCTGCGTCCATCGCGCAGACCTTCCCCGGCTGTCAGAGATCAGAGTTCCACCGGTGGGGAGACAGAAGGATCCAGGTCCCCTGCAGCGGTGCGGGGGATCTGGATCTTAGTCTCATAGTCAGACCTCTATTTGAGGTCTGATTATAAGACGACCCCGATTAGAAGACGAGGGGTGTTTTTCAGAGCATTTGCTCTGAAAAAAACCTCGTCTTATAATCGAGCAAACACGGTATTTTGATCTACTGGGGAGCTGGCCCTTCCTGGCACAGTTAAGCACCTGAGTTCCTTAGGAGTGTGCAGAGTCCTCATTTTGGTTACTAACTATGTTGCCTGGGCATACAATTTTTTTACATATTTGGTTTTATACATAAAGAAGACACAATCAGAAACAAAAACAGTTTGTATGTTTGAAAGTCTAAAGTAGCAGTTAAGAAATTCAGTATGAAGGAGAACGGCAAGAAGAAAAAGCACAATAAAGAGATTTGTGCACATCAAGATGGGGAGACACGGGATCTTCTATATAAACGCATGAGTTTCAACTGGGAAACGACCATACGCCGTGAGATATTTAATTCTTGTTTCCAATGTCAGGCAATAGTTATTTTTGCTGCAATCAAACGAATGGACGGCAGAAGTTACTTAAAAAAAAGATTTACACCGCTTTCCCGGTCTATACTGCAGTCCAATTCTTTTTCCCATATAGCAATACCCCAAGTCTCCGTCTCTATTGCATACCAGCCGTCACACCTACCGTTGACCGTTGCACTCACTGCAGAAGTTTTTTTCCCAGAAGAGCCGTACCAGAAACTAACGCTAGTAAAGCTTCCGAGGTTTTCGACGATCCCAACAGGGAGGAGGCTTTGGAGTTGGTATATATATATTTTTATACACAGCAGATAGTCCTTGAGTATGACAGGTGAGGACCTGTTAGATTTCCCAAAACAGAGATAATCGGGTCTGGGGCATGATTCGCTAAATAAGTAAGCAAGCAAAAATCTCAAGCGGATAAACTGAGAGCCAAAATCGGAGCGGAGGGTCAGACGGGCCAAGGGCCACACACAGGACGGGTAGTCAGATGAAAAATGGGTCAAATTCTAGAGCGGGTAGTCAGACGGTCCGGATCATACACTGGATGAAGAAAACAAAGCCAAATCTGTAAGGATAAGGATGGATACACGAAAAGAAACTTCAGTACAGGCAACGAATTGAAGACCCCAGGGTATGGAGACTGTGACTTCCGGATTTTAAAATCCGGTGCCAGTGGCAGCAGTTGCTCTCTCGTGATCCAGGAGGGATCACTAGCGTATAAACTAGCAGCAGCGGGATACGCACCCAGCATGGGGAGCGCTCCGACATGAGGATCCCTTGCCCAACACTTGCACCTTATCCTGACGTGAGGTATGTGTAGCGGGGCAACGGGGACCACGAGAGCGGGTGACATTATCCCCTTCTCGAGGACCGGCAGTAGGCCAAATAATCCCTGCTTTGTCAGGAAACTTCATGTGAAATCTTTTCAGAAGCTGCGGAGCATGTAAATCCTTAATCGAAACCCAGGATCTTTCCTCTGGGCCATTACCCTTCCAGTGAACAAGATATTGGACAGTGTTCCTAGATTTTCTCAAATCCAGAATGGATTGCATCTCATATTCAAGGTGAGTATCTATTTTAATGGGAAGAAGAATTTGTTTTGTGTAACGATTACAGATCAGAGGTTTAAGTAACAATACAAGAAAAGATCTTGGAATACAAAGATTAGCAGGAAGGTGAAGTTCGTAAACTACTGGATTAATCTCCTGAAGAAAAAGAAATAGACCAATAAAGCAAGGGGCAAGTTTAGAGGAAGAGACTGTGAATTTTATATTTTTTGTAGAAAGCCATACTCATGATGGTCCCAATCTACAATTCTCTAAAGCCTTGGACAGACATGTACCTTATCCCAAATAGTGGGCAGCTGTTCTAGATACCGGTCTACCGAAGGAACAGAAGTCTCAGGAAAAGACAAAGGCAACGTTATGGGGTGGTAACCGTGATTTCAAAAAAGGGAGAGATCTTAGAAGCTTCATGGGTCACTATTTCTAGCGAACTCCGCCCAAGGAAGCAATTTGGCCCAGTCAGAGTGATAATCTCCTACAAAACAACGAAGTATCTGTTCCAGGACTTGATTAGTTTTCTCTGTGCTCCCATTAGTTTGTGGATGATATGCCAATGAGAAGGCCAGATAAATACCCAAGGCTTTACAGAAGGTCCTCCAGAAGATAGCTGTAAATTGCACTCCTCTGTCAGACACGCTTTGTACAGGGAGACCATGGAGCCTTATGATTTCACAGATAAAAATGGGTATCAATTCAGCCGCTAAGTGAATATTACAGAATTTCTCAAACGGTCAAATGATCTGGAGAGGAGGATTTACGTATGAACCCTCTTTGGAGATTATCTTGGATGTATTCTTCTAGTGCCCTTGATTCGGGAAGGGATAACGGGTAAGTTCTTCCTCTGGGGGCACTGTGCCGGGAAATAATTCCATACGGCAGTCATAGGGACGATTAGGAGGTAGAACATCCGCCTTTTTTAATCAAATATGTCAGCATAGTCGAGACAATGACTGGGTAACGTTGTAGAAGAAACAGAGGATACACTGGTATTTACACGAGAAGGCTTCCGGAGACAATTATTTTGACAGAATGATCCCCAGGCTGTAATATCACCAAACGTCCAACAAATGGACGGCTTGTGCAGTTGTGCAGAGGCAGATTGTAAAGATATGGCGGATATCGCTACCGGAGATGAGAGTGTGGCACATGGTACATTGTACCATTTCATGAACCCGGCATCGATGAAAGATCCTGCTGCTCCAAAAACAATCACAGCCCTAGCAGAAATCTGATGGCCACTCTATTCCACAGAAAAGGGTACAAGAAACCAGTCATTCGGAATTAAGGAGGCTGAAAAATGATCTTCCAGGACAGGCTGTTAAGGACCAGGGACCAGACGGACACAAAACGTAAAATGCAATCACCTTTAAACAGGGCATATTAACCTCTTAATGACCAGGCTGTTTTTTACCTTTTGTACCATTTGGGACCGAGGCTGTTTTAACACTTTTGCGGTGCTCGTGTTTAGATGTAATTTTCTCCTCACTCATTTAGGGTACCCACAAAAGTTATATATTGTTTTTTTCAAGAAAGGCTTTCTTCAGATACCATTGTTCTGATCATATTATCTAATTTCCCATATAAAAAATATGATGAAAAATTTAACAAAAACACATTTTCTGACTTTTATCCAAACAATCTTTTACTCATCCAAAAAAGCTAATGAAAAAACCTGCTAAATAGATTCTACTATTTGTCCTGAGTTTAGAAATACCAAATGTTTTTATGTTTTTTTGCTTTTTTTCTGCAAGTTATTGGCAACGAGTACAAGTAGTGTTTTGCTATTTAAAAACCATTTTTTCAAATCTGGTAATTCTTCCCCCATGTGCTATTTAGGGTCTTTGAAGCCGGCCAATGCAATTTACCCCATCAAACCATATATTTTTGAAAACTAGACACCTTAAATAAATAAGATCTCGCAAAACAAGCAACAAATCTACAAAATATGTTGAAAGCAAATAGACTCTTTGATGTATGGAGGGTATTTAAACTGTGAGTCCTATACTTCACACACTATTCTAGAGTATACAATTCTTATGCTAGAATAGATATGCTTTGGACAGAAGAGATTTTGATAAGAAATCTAAACGGGTCGTATATAAAAGAAATCTGTTGGACTGATCATAATGCGGTGATTATGTATACCAAAGATATACCGTATTTCCCCATAAGACACACCTTTTTTCGAAAAATTTGGGGTGTAAAAACAGGGTGCGTCTTATACAGTGGTTGTAGATTTGTTTTTGTTTTTTTTGCTTATCTCTGTGTTGCTCAGCAGCGTCTCTTGTTCCGTTGAGCAGACACAGGAATCCAGTGGAGTCACGTGAATGTACATCACATCACACGACTCTGCTCTGTTTCTGCTTCCAGAGTTCGAGCAACGCAGAGGGAAACAAAGTCTGCGAGCGGCACGGGAAGATCTGCAGTTCAGGTAAGGGTGGGGGAAGGTTATGAGTCTGTGTGAATGAGGGAATGAATGAGTGAATATGTGTGTGTGATAGCATGGATGTGTAAGTAAGGGAGGCAGGACACAGGGAGGCTGAAAGTGATGTGCATGTGTTGGCTGCTTGTGCATGATAGGAGTGTGATTGCTATATTAAATATACATGATTGCTAACAGCAATAACACTCCTATCATGCCCAGGCATACCCAGATTCCAGCGCAGCTAACATTACACTTATCCTGGAACTTGGGCATGATAGAAGTGTAATTAAAAAATTAAGGTGCATCTTATACATGGGAGCGTCTTATAGATGGGGAAATACAGTAGATAAAAACAGGTCTAGAAACAACTAGAGATTAAATGAGGATTTATTAAAAGATGAGAAAAACTAAAAATACATTCAGGAAATGTCAGAAGATTTTTACTTGGAAAATAAAACAGATAAGATGAATCTAACACAAATCTGGTGTGCATACAAATGGCTTATAGGTATGCCCATATGTCACCTCCCTTGGCTCCAGCAGCAGTTACTTCCGGGAAGCATGCTCTAACAAGAGGGTTGAGGACCATGTCCTTTACAGGGATAGGAAATAGCTTGCTCAGTGTGTGTAAGCTATTGTCACTCACGGTGGTTCAGGCTGTGGATCCTCGCTGCAGTACAAGGAAAGGCGCCCCAAGGGGTGATGACGAGCAATGCAGGAACAGATGGTATCAAGAGCAGACAATCGGATAGTCGGGGTCACGAGCAGAGATCAGGACTGGCAGCAAACACGGATAGTCGGGGTCACGAGCAGAGATCAGGACTGGCAGCAAACACGGATAGTCGGGGTCACGAGCAGAGGTCAGGGCAGGCAGCAAACAACGGATAGTCAGGTACAAACTGAGTTCAGGTAAAGGCAGGCGGCAAACAACGGGTGGTCAGGTTCAGGCAGAGTTCAGGCAACAAAAAGGCAAATAGATACAAGAACGCTAGTGTAGGCAATAAAGGCTCTATCACAGGCAAGGTATAGCTCTCAACTGAGGGTTTAAATATCCCTCCATCCCTAGATCCTCCTACCCACCTAATTAAGTGGGAGGAGGAAAAAAAGATAAAGGGTCCCTTTAAGTCCCCTAATGAATATTCATGAGATAACCGTTCGCGCATGCCTCTCGGCGCGCGTCCCGTCTAGATCACTCGATCCACACGGGGGCGCGCGTCCCGCAGCAGGACAGACCTCGCCGCGTTTCCCGCGAGCGAGACGAGCCGGGAGCTGCCTGCGCGAGCTGCGTCTCGGCTCCCCCGCACGAGGACACCGCGGATCCGCCGGCGAGGTAACAGCTATTTTCTATCCAGCAAAATTACCTTTTGCCCCCTAGTGGTCAGGTCCTGTACAGGGATAGGAACTATCCAACTCATGTAAAGAGAGCTAGTTTCTATCCCTGTAAAGGACCTTTTGCTCCATTGTGGCCAGGTCCCGTTAAAGGATAGGAACTAGATGGTTCATGGTGAGAAATCTAGTTACCATCCATCTTAAGGACCCTTATCTCTCCAGCTCACACAGGTCCCTTACAGGGATAGGAACTAGACAGTTTATAGTGAGAAATCTAGTTTCCATCCAGCTAAAGGACTTTTATACCTTCAGCTCACACAGGTCCTTATACAGCCAAGAGACAATTATACCTCCAGCTCACACAGGTCCCTTATAGGGATAGAAACTAGACGGTTCATAGTGAGCAATCTAGTTTCCATCCAGCTAAAGGACTTTTATACCTTCAGCTCACACAGGTCCTTTACAAGGATAACAATCCCTAGTTCCTATACTGTGAAGGGACTCATATCTCCAGCTCACACAGGTCCCTTAGAGGGATAGAAACTAGATGGTTTATAGTGAGAAATCTAGTTTCCATCCAGCTAAAGGACTTTTATACCTTCAGCTCACACAGGTCCTTTACAAGGATAACAATCCCTAGTTGCTATACTGCGAAGGGACTCATATCTCCAGCTCACACAGGTCCCTTACAGGGATAGAAACTAGACGGTTTATAGTGAGCAATCTAGTTTCCATCCAGCTAAAGGACTTTTATACCATCAGGTAACAATGGTCCTTTACAAGGATAACAATCCCTAGTTCCTATACTGCAAAGGGATTCATATCTCCAGCTCACACAGGTCCCTTAGAGGCATAGGAACTAGACGGTTCATAGTGAGCAATCCAGTTTCCATCCAGCTAAAGGACTCTTACAAGGATAACAATCCTTAGTATCTATACTGCGAAGGGACTCATATCTCCAGCTCACGCAGGTCCCTTACAGGAATAGGAACTAGACAGTTCATAGTGAGAAATCTAGCTTCCATGGTCTTGCCATGGTCATAAAGGCAAGAAAAATTCCAGAAACATTGTGTATTAGATTTTATTTACTCTAACGCGGTTTCATAACATACCCATAGATATTCCTAATAATAATTGTGTTAATGGGTACCAACATGTCCAATTGTCTTCCATCTGTCGTGGATTCACACCTTAACCCTGTGTGGTCCCTAATCTGAGCAGGAGAAACCAACCAATGGAGCCTTTCTTGGATATTCTCCCTTGTGTATGGCGCTCCAACGCACACAGCTGAGCTGTTCCCACTAGCTTTGGACTTTCTGCTGCACAATACTCCATGGGCAACAGTTTATGCCTGGCTCCTATTCCAAAAAGCCACCACCATGAGGACGTAATCTATTAATCCAAAATAAAGAAGCAGAGGCTCAGCACTTCAAATAATAAGGTGAGTTTATTTCACACAGGCAACGTTTCGACGCACAGGTCTTTCTCAAGCCTTGTGCGTCGAAACGTTGCCTGTGTGAAATAAACTCACCTTATTATTTGAAGTGCTGAGCCTCTGCTTCTTTATTTTGGATTTATTGAGGGACTTGGTGGTACCCTGGCTCGTGCACCATTTCACTGCTGAGTGCTGCATTCCAACCTCTCTTTTTGTGTAATCTATTAATCTACCCACGTCACTAAAAAGTTAATGTTTTGTGAGTGGTTGAGATAGACTGTAGAAGAAGAAGAAAAGAGTATAAACATCTATTTAAAGAAAAGAATTTATTATTTTGAAACATATACAGCTGTTGCTTTATTTTATCACATTCTCATATACATTGTGAAGATCTCAATTACAGACATGGCATTTAGTCTATAACAAATGAGTCTATTCACTAAAAAATGATGTGCAGTACAGTTGAGATCCCTGGCTTAACTAGAGTGAGTTATCTCTCTCTCTAGGCACGCGCTCTCTCTCTCTCTCTCGGCGCGCGCACGCGCTCTCTCTCTCGGCGCACGCCCGCGCTCTCTCTCTCTCGGCGCGTCCCGCACTCTCTCTCGGCGCGCGCACGCGCTCTCTCTCGGCGTGCGCACGCTCTCTCTCCCTCTCGAGGCGAACGCACGCTCTCTCTCCCTCTCGAGGCGAACGCACGCTCTCTCTCCCTCTCGAGGCGAACGCACGCTCTCTCTCTCGGCGCGTGCACGCTCTCTCTCCCTCCCTCGAGGCGAGCGAACGCTCTCTCTCCCTCCCTCGAGGCGAGCGCACGCTCTCTCTCTCCCTCCCTCCCTCGAGGCGAGCGCACGCTCTCTCTCTCCCTCCCTCGAGGCGAGCGCATGCTCTCTCTCCCTCCCTCCCTCGAGGCGAGCGCACGCTCTCTCTCTCCCTCGAGGCGAGCGCACGCTCTCTCTCTCTCTCTCCCTCGAGGCGAGCGCACGCTCTATCTCAGAGAGAGAGAGACGCACTTACTGGCACAGAGAGAGAGAGACACTCACTGGCACAGAGAGAGAGACACTCACTGGCACAGAGAGAGAGACACTCACTGGCACAGAGAGAGAGCCCATTTTTAGTCATTTGCATGTCCCGCGCTGCTGCTTCTTCCTCTTCCTGTAGTTCTTTGTACCACACTCACTGGCACAGAGAGAGACACACACACACTCACTGGCACAGAGAGAGAGAGACACACACTCACTGGCACAGAGAGAGACACACACACACACACACACACTCACTGACACAGAGAGAGAGAGAGACACTCACTGGCACACAGAGAGAGACACACACACTCACTGACACACAGAGAGAGAGAGACACTCACTGGTACACAGAGAGAGACACACACACACTCACTGGCACACAAAGAGAGACACTCACTGGCACACAGAGAGAGAGAGAGAGAGACGCTCACTGGCACACAGAGAGAGAGACACACACTCACTGGCACACAGAGAGAGAGACACTCACTGGCACAGAGAGAGAGAGAGAGACACTCACTGGCACAGAGAGAGAGAGAGAGAGACGCTCACTGGCACAGAGAGAGAGAGAGAGAGGGATGCTCACTGGCACAGAGAGAGATAGAGAGAGAGAGACACTCACTGGCACAGAGAGAGAGAGAGAGACGCTCACTGGCACAGAGAGAGAGAGAGACGCTCACTGGCACAGAGAGAGAGAGAGAGAGACGCTCACTGGCACAGAGAGAGAGACGCTCACGGGCACAGAGAGAGAGACGCTCACGGGCACAGAGAGAGAGACGCTCACGGGCACAGAGAGAGAGACGCTCACGGGCACAGAGAGAGAGAGACGCTCACGGGCACAGAGAAAGAGACGCTCACGGGCACAGAGAGAGAGACGCTCAGGGGCACAGAGAGAGAGACGCGCTCACGGGCACAGAGAGAGAGACGCGCTCACGGGCACAGAGAGAGAGACGCTCTCACGGGCACAGAGAGAGAGAGACGCTCTCACGGGCACAGAGAGAGAGACGCTCTCACGGGCACAGAGAGAGAGACGCTCTCATGGGCACAGAGAGAGAGAGAGACGCTCTCACGGGCACAGAGAGAGAGAGAGACGCTCTCACGGGCACAGAGAGAGAGAGAGACGCTCTCACGGGCACAGAGAGAGAGAGAGACGCTCTCACGGGCACAGAGAGAGAGAGACGCTCTCACGGGCACAGAGAGAGAGAGAGACGCTCTCACGGGAACAGAGAGAGAGAGAGACGCTCTCACGGGCACAGAGAGAGAGAGACGCTCTCACGGGCACAGAGAGAGAGAGACGCTCTCACGGGCACAGAGAGAGAAAGACGCTCTCACGGGCACAGAGAGAGACGCTCTCACGGGCACAGAGAGAGACGCTCTCACGGGCACAGAGAGAGACGCTCTCACGGGCACAGAGAGAGACGCTCTCACGGGCACAGAGAGAGACGCTCTCATGTGCACAGAGAGAGACGCTCTCACGGGCACAGAGAGACGCTCTCACGGGCACAGAGAGAGACGCTCTCATGCACAGAGACTGAGAGAGACACTCACTGGCACAGAGAGAGACACTTACTGGCACACAGATAGAGAGACACTTACTGGCACAGAGAGAGAGAGACACTTACTGGCACACAGAGAGAGAGACACTGGCACTGAGAGAGAGACAGAGAGAGACACTCACTGGCACTGAGAGAGAGACAGAGAGAGACACTGGCACAGAGAGAGAGAGACAGAGAGAGACACTCACTGGCACACAGAGAGAGAGACAGAGAGAGACACTCACTGGCACACAGAGAGAGACACACTCACTGGCACACAGAGAGACACACTCTCTGGCACACAGAGAGAGACACACTCACTGGCACACAGAGAGAGACACACTCACTGGCACACAGAGAGAGACACACTCACTGGCACACAGAGAGAGACACACTCACTGGCACAAAGAGAGAGACACACTCACTGGCACACAGAGAGAGACACTCACTGGCACACAGAGAGACACAATCACTGGCACACCGAGAGAGAGACACAATCACTGGCACAGAGACAGAGTGAGAGAGAGAGACTCACTGTGAATTATTTCACAGATTCAAGTTTCCTTCTGCCTCCATGATATTCTGTAGTTTCAGTACTTTTGTTAAAACTGCATCCTCACATCCCACGTTATTGAAAAAGAAACAGCAGCCCAGCACAGCTCAGCTCAGCTCATTTGTAGTCATTTGCACTTCCCTACCCAGAGTCCTTCTACTGGGTAGGAACTAGCCGCTACCCTAACAAGAGACCTCACTTCTTTTGAACAGCTATGTAGGAGACCGGTATTTGACCCCAGTGGCTCTCCACAAAGCTTTCCCAGAGGTGCCTGATACGTGCTGGAGGTGCTTGGCGGCAGTGGCGTCGGCAGGGGGGGGCCAGAGGGGGCCATGGCCCCCCCTACATCATGCTGTGCTCCCTCGTGTGCCCCCCCAATTGAAACGCCGTCTTTTTTTTTTTTTTTAATAGACCCGGAGTAGAGAGAGAGGCGGCGAGCGGTCGCTGAGGAATAAGTTCTCAGCAACCGTTCGGCGCGTCTCAGTCTTCTCCGCGAGGCCTCTGCCTTGTCGCAGTGCCGGCATTTCAAGCCGAACTTCAAAGGGGGGGGGTGAGAAGAGGTAGATAGGAGGGAGAGGGGATAGATAGGATTGATTGGGAGGGAGAGGGGGTAGATAGGATTGATTGGGAGGGAGAGGGGGTAGATAGGATTGATTGGGAGGGAGAGGGGGTAGATAGGATTGATTGGGAGGGAGAGAGGGTAGATAGGATAGATTGGGAGGGAGAGTGGGTAGATACTATTGATTGGGAGGGAGAGGGGGTAGATGGGATAGATTGGGAGGGAGAGGGGGTACATAGGGTAGATAAGGAGGGCGAGGTGGTAGGGAGCAGAGGGTATAAGCAGGGTGTTTAGGCAATGGGGACAAAGATGGCACAGATAGTGTGTTTATATGACAAACATGGCGTACGTTCAGCTGTTTGGGGACAAAGTTGACACAATGTGTAATTTGGGTGCTGGTCAGGTTCTATGTGGGCAGTGTGGACACTAGGGCTGGCTTTGGGGTGTGTGACCAGTGATCTATGCCTGTAATTTAGGGGGTTTTATCTATACCTTTAATGCAGAGTTTATATGTAATTTCCAATTGATTTATACCTGCAAAGCTGGGTTTTGGGTCATTCTGTTCGTCTGTATTGGCTATATTTCCATACCTTATTTATGTTTACCTGCAAATATAGGATTTGTATGTCTTATTCAGTTGATCTATACCTGGAGTGCTGTTTCCATGTATTGTTTATTTGATCTATACCTTCAGTGCTGAGTTTACATGTGATTTACAGTTGATATATACCTGCAATGCTGGGTTTGTGTGTTCTGTTGGTTTATACCTGCAATGCTATGTTTCCATACATTATTTATGTATACCTGCAAATACAAGTTTTTTTATCTCATTCAGTTGCATGTGCTGTTTCCATGTGTTGTTTATTTGATCTATACTTGAACTACAGGGTACACCCAGAGGGTCTTATATTTATATATATTGTCAGCAGGGGATAATATTAAAGAATGAAAAATAACTGCCAGTTTAGCAGTTATTTTGAAATCATATTTCAATCACGGTCTTTACTTCAAAGAGATAAGTACATATTATTTAGTTAAAAATGCACGTCTAACGTGTGTGTGTATATATATATATATATATATATATATATATATATATATATATATAGTGTATATGTACCGCTGTAATCATCCCCAGAGTCCCTTTGTCCCCTCATTCACTAAACCATACCACTCTTACTTACAAGTAAGAGTGGTATGGTTTAGTGAATGAGGGGACAAAGGGACTCTGGGGATGATTACACTGGAGAGGACGTCTCAATGTCACGGTGCAGGACTGACTCTCATGGTCTTCCCCTGATCTGCAGTCAGTGTGGCAAATATTTTTTTCATTTGGTGTGGTAGCGGAGGGAGTGATTGCATGCAAGGGAGCGTTGAGCGGGGCCCAAGGAAATGCTTGGGTAGGGTCCAATTTTTTCACTAGAAAATATATTGGCAGCAGGGTCTAATATTTATATATATTGGCTGCAGGGGCAAATATTTATATATATATATTGGCAGCAGGGACAAATACTATATATATATATCGGCAGCAGGGTCTTATATTAATATATATCGGCAGCAGGGGCTAATATTAATATATATCGGCAGCAGGGTCTAGTATTTATATATATATCGGCAGTAGGGGCTAATATTAATATATATTGGCTGCAGAGGCTAATTATATATATTGGCTGCAGGGACTAATAATATATATTGGCAGTAGGGGCTAATATTCATAGATATATTGGCAGCAGGCTCAAATATCAATATATATCGGAAGCAGGGTGTAATATTTCTATATATCGGCAGCAGGGTCTTATATTTATATACCGTATTTATCGGCGTATAACACGCACTGGTGTATAACACGCACCCCCATTTTTGAACAAAAAAACTGAACAAAAAAAACTTCATCAGAATCACTGCTATCTGGGAAACCACACACACACATACACACAGTAAGACACACACACAGTAAGACACACTCACACTCAGACACACACACTCAGACACACACACCCTAACCCCCCTTCTCAGGATCTCCCCTCTCTCTCCCTAACCCCACCCCGGTCACTTACCTTCAACTCCTGTGTTGGAAGCGTGAGGCGTTTGTCTCGGGTGCCGGCGCTTCACTGCTGAGCGCCGGCACCCGAGACAAACGCCTCACGCTTCCAACACAGGAGTTGAAGCGCTGAGGCAGGCTGAGGCTGAGGTAGGCGGCGGCGGCGGCGGCTGCTGCTGCTGCTGAGGCTGAGGCAGGCGGCGGCGGCTGAGGCAGGCGGCAGGCGGCGGCGGCTGAGGCAGGCGGCAGGCGGCAGGCGGCTGAGGCAGGCGGCGGCCGTCAGCAGAGGAGTCCTGGATTTCTGTCAGTCAGGGGGGCCCGAGAGTTGCCGAGCGGTCGTCTTCAGCAACCGCTCGGCACCCCTTGGGCCCCCCCTGACTGGCAGAACTCCAGGGCCCGGTCGCAGTTGCGACCACGGTAGTTCCGCCACTGGCTCTAGGATTTATCGGCGTATAACACGCAGGTAGGGTTTCAGCTTCATATTTTAGTTAAAAAAGTGCGTGTTATACGCCGATAAATACGGTATATTGTCAGCAAGGGATAATATTAAAGAATGACGTGTGTGTGTGTGTATATATATATATATATATATATATATATATATATATAGTGTATTATGTACCGTTTTATAATTGGCCCCTCTACTTTGGTCCCTGGCCCCCCATGTGCCCCCCCTAAATATGATAGCTGGAGACGCCACTGCTTGGCGGCCCCTGGTACTCTGTTACATATCTGGTTGATTTGCCCCAAGATTGTCCCTTTATGGACACAAATTCACAAGACTATAGCACAACTGACGACCCACCTGCCTGGGCCCTACTTACTACATCACACCTCCAAATCGAAGACACTTATCTCTCTACATTGGAAGACTGGATTGCACAAGTGGATTGCACAAGTGGAGAAGATTAGAGTACTGGAGGAATTGGCTATGCATTCCGAAGATCAACACACACAATACCTGCAGACATGGTATTACTGGCTTTCGTTTCTTGGAGACCCACTTAAGCATCCTCTGTTGCAGACTTGAAAAAGTCCTTTCGGATATGAGACCTTTTGCCTACAGAAGACGGTGCCGACTTTGGATACAAGACTCCTTTACCCTCCCCATTTCCCCCTTCTTCTTCCTTCCTTCCCTTCTGGTTGCCTATCAAAATTCCTTCCTCCTCCTTTCCTTTTTGCTCATACCCTACCTTTCCTTCCTCCCCTACTTCATATACTGGTTAGAAGATGTTGTATGCAAGTCGCCCTGCATAAAGACTACAGTTCTGTCGACAACTTGATGTGCTGCTATATGGTTTTGGAATGCTGTGACCGGCTGCGTCGGGTTCTTTGCAATGATATGTATAACAGGTTCCATTTCCCTTTTCCCGCCCTCCCTTTTATCTCGGCGCCCCCCCTTCCCTATTTCTTACCTTGAAAACAGAATAAAAATATATTTACAAAAAAATAAAGATAGATAATATAAAGAAACAGATAAATGACCCGCTACTACTTAATACTAAGTCTAAATTGAAATTATATGAAAATTATATGAAATTATATGAAACTATCATAAAGGAAACAGAGCTGATAAATTATTAACAGCTAAACAGTTACACACCAAAAGAAATAGCTGGAGCTTTTAAGGAATTCTATGAAGAAATATATTTTTTTTGCCTGAAGATGAAAATAAAATTAGACAGTATATAGAAAAGGCTAAGCTATCCTCTTTAACACAAGAACAGATAGAAATGCTTAACTTACCTATCTCAATTCAAGAAGCTAGAAGAGCCAACAATTAAAACCAAATAAAGCACCAGGCCCAGATGGTTTTTCAAACTTATTTTATAAAACTGTTTTACATAAGATTGACACACACCTGAATGGCCTTTTTAATGAAATCACCACAGGAACATCCTTTCCATCTGAACTGTTACAGGCGAATGTAGTTCCAATTCTAAAACCTAACAAAGACTCTTCCTTAATAATCGCCATATCTCCTTAATAAACTGTGATATAAAAATATACTCCACTATCCTTGCTGAGAGACTTAATAATATAATACCAAATTTAATACATGAAGACCAAGTGGGATTTGTTAAAAATAGAACTTCAGGTTCACGTATTAGACGCTTGGTAAATACACTTAGTAGGGAAGAAAAAAAATGTACCCCAATAGCTATAATCACCCTTGATGCTGAAAAGGCTTTTGACAGGGTGGACTGGTCTTTTTCACATCATGACTTAAAGAGATTTGGTTTTACCGGAAGGATATTAGATGCTATCTTAGCCTTGTATTTGTCACCCTCTGCAAGGATTATTGGATCGGGATTAACATCTGAGTGGTTTAAAATAAAAAACAGAACTAGACAGGGATGTCCGCTCTGCCCTTTGCTATATGTTCTCTTTTTGGAACCCTTAGCCCAATTTATAAGATTAAATATCCAAATTAAAGGTTCCATTTATCCATGGGGACAAGTTAAAAGGAACCTTTACGCAGATGACATCATGCTTGTGCTCTCTTGGTATCCATAGAACATACAATCATTGAAATAGAAAGATATGGTAATCTTTCGAACTATAAATTAAATATTTCTAAATCTTGCATTATCACCTTAAACGTTAATAAATCATCGAAGGAAATAACTCAGAAAAAATATTCTTTTATATGGAACAAAGATAAGATTGAGTATCTGGGGATTTTTATATTAACGAAAGTACACTAATTTTCAAATCTTCTTAAAAAACTAAGAAATATCTTGTAGAAGGGGCCACGGCCACAAATCAAATCTTATATTCCTATCCGTTGTATTCATTTAGGTCAATTTTAATGGCTTTCACAAATGGTAACCTTAAAGAATTACAAATAGTGTAAGACCAGTTTATATGGAGAAACAAAAGACCCGGAATTGCGACTAATTTCATTTGTAGAAAATTAAGAGATGGCGGTCTTGGAGTGGTTGACATTTAAAAATATCACAATTCAATTATGCTAGTACATATGAGTAAATGGTTAACACCAAAAATAAAGTAAAATCTTGGTACTTAATGGAAAAGGAGAATGATAGAAATTTAGAACTCTTTCTTTGGCTACTTCCTTCAAAATATCAAAACTGGCTTAAGCAAGAAGGGAACCCGATAATCAATAATTTATTGAGTTTGTAGAAAAAATTAAGACGGATAGATAATAGTAAAGATAAGATTCCTAATAATAGCTCACTTACTATAATACAAGAATAGATAGAAAATATTGATGTTAAAGAATGGCAACATAGGGGCATCAATAAATTGAGTGATTTGTTGGCAGGTGATGAAGTAAAATCTTTCATATCTCTTAAATCAGAATTTAAGTTACTGACAAAAGATACATTTAAATATTTATGAATTAAAAGCTTTATTTCAGATCGTTTTATGTTAGAATATGTTAAAAGATAATCTTGTTATAAATCTATTATATCAAAATAATAAAAATATTGGCAAAATCTTAGAATCAGGATTAATAAACAAAAAGCAGAAGGCTTAGTTTCGCACTAATATAACAAAATGGGAAAGAGACACAGGTTGCCAATTTCCATATGAAGAATGGATAATCCCAAAAATAAAACCGTATGTACACTGCTTAAATCTCCTAAAACTACAATTTAAAATCAATCAAAGATGGCATATAGTACCAAAAGAAGTGTCTAAAATATATCCAACAATATAATCTAGCTGTTGGAGATGTGAAATAGGTCAGGGTACTTACAGTATCTCACAAAAGTGAGATATCTTTTCATGTGACAACACTGAAGGAGTGACAATCTGCTACAATGTAAAGTAGTGAGTGTACAGCCTGTATAACAGTGTAAATTTGCTGTTTCCTTAAAAATAACTCAACACACAGCCATTAATGTCTAAATCTTGGCAACAAAAGTGAGTACACCCCTAAGTGGAAATGTCCAAATTGGGCCCAAAGTGTCAATATTTTGTGTGGCCACCATTATTTTCCAGCACTGCCTTAACCCTCTTGGGCATGGAGTTCACCAGAGCTTCACATGTTGCCACTGGAGTCCTCTTCCACTCCTCCATGATGGCATGATGGAGCTGGTGGATGTTAGAGACCTTGCGCTCCCCCACCTTCCAATAGAGGATGCCCCACAGATGCTCAATAGTGTTTAGGTCTGGACACATGCTTGGCCAGTCCATCACCTTTACCATCAGCTTCTTTAGCAAGGCAATGGTCATCTTGGAGGTGTGATTAGGGTCATATCATGTTGGAATACTGCCCTGTGGCCCAGTCTCCGAAGAGAGGGGATCATGCTCTGCTTCAGTATGTCACAGTACATGTTGGCATTCATGGTTCCCTCAATGAACTGTAGCTCCCCAGTGCCGGCAACACTCATGCAGACTCAGACCATGGCACTCCCACCACCATGCTTGACTGTAGGCAAGAAACATTTGTCTTTGTACTCCTCACCTGGTTACCGCCACACATGCTTGACACCATCTGAACCAAATAAGTTTATCTCATCAGACCGCAGGACATGGTTCCAGTAATCCATGTCCTTAGTCTGCTTGTCTTCAGCAAACTGTTACGGACTTTCTTGTCCATCATCTTTAGAAGAGGCTTCCTTCTGGGACGACAGCCATGCAGACCAATTTGATGCAGTGTGTGGCATATGGTCTGAGTACTGACAGGTTGACCCTTCAACCTCTGCAGCAATGCTGGCAGCACTCATATGTCTATTTCCCAAAGACAACCTCTGGATATGAAGCTGAGCACGTACACTCAACTTCTTTGGTCGACCATGGAGAGGCTTGTTCTGAGTGGAGCCTGTCCTGTGAACCCGCTGTATGGTCTTGCCCACCGTGCTGCAGCTCAGTTTTAGGGCCAGAGAGTTCTTTGCCATGAGGTGCCATGTTGAACTTCCAGTGACGTGTATGAGAGAGTGTGAGAGCGATAGAGGGTGTACTCACTTTTGCTGCCAAGGTGTGGACATTAATCGCTATGTGTTGAGTTATTTGGAGGGCCCACAAATTTACACTGTTGTACAGGCTGTACACTCACTACTTTACATTGTAGCAGAGTGTAATTTCTTCAGTGCTGTCACATGAAAAGATTTATATTTATAAAAATGTGAGGGGTGTACTCACTTTTGTGAGATACTTTATATACAATACTTCAGGTGAGGCATGAGCAGAGATCCGTAAAGTAGCATAAGCATCTCTCTCTTCCTGCTACTAGAGACCCCCTTCCTCCAATCTGCAGCCGCTGCCACCGCCACGCAGAAGAGGGAGACCCCCCTCTACCCATCAGCAGCCAGAACGGCGGCCACGGAGGAGAGGGAGACCTGCCTCTACCAGCCAGCCGCAGCCCCCACTAGGGAGGAGGGGGAGGGCCCCCTTCCACCAGCCAGCAATCCCAGCTGCCGTTGTGGAGAGGAGGGAGACATCCCTCCATCTTTCAACAGCCGCAGCAGGCGGCACGAAGGAGCGCCCTCGTGTGGTAAGACCCGGAACTGCAGGCACCTATACTTATAGGCTACGGTCTTGCTACACTTAAGATGGCTGTGGAATTCTACCTATGGGAAGTGACGTCAGACATTTCAAACTTTTGGCGCCAAAGGCTCTCATTTACATCCAGTCATTTCCCATTACTATTTAAACCATCAGTACACCTCCAGTCCTTGTCCTCCGATGGTCGTACCTATTCCTATAGTGTTACTCCTCAGTGCGCATTCTGGTTCGTGTCTTCTGTTATTGACCCCGGCTTGTTATTTGTTTCTCCTGACCTCTGGATTCCTGAACTTGGTTTGTCCTTCATATTTCGTGATCTCTGGTACCCCGACCTCGGCTTGAACTTGTACTTATCCGTACCTTGTGTCCTACCTCGCTGTGCGTGACACCTATATGTTTTTTATATATATAATAAACAGGCTCCTATAAATTGATATATATATATATATATATATATATATATATATATATATATATATATATATTTACTCACAAAGTCCATCGCACACCATTCCAAATTTCCCAAGCCTGGTGCTAGTAACCAGCAGTTTCCATATAAAACACTTTCAAAAGATGGTCAGCACTCCATGTCTTTAAATTAACAATTTCTCTTTCTCAATTTCTCGACGTTTAAGTCATTGCTGACTTTCCTCAGGACATATATGTCCTGAGGAAAGTCAGCAATGACTGAAACGTCGACTTGACTTTGAATAAAGAGAAATTGTTAATTTAAAGACCTGGAGTGCTGACCATCTTTTGAAAAGTGCTTTATATATATTGTGGTAAAGTGTATGGGAAAGTGGTGGATGGGATATATATCTCACCTGGTTTCCTCAGCCAGGCACGGTAACAAACCCAGGAGCCCTCAGGTGAGGCTTCCTATGCTCATTACTGGGAAGGAAGCCTTAAAAGAGAGGGCTGTTGGGTTTGCAGGGTGGAGGAGGGACTGAGGCAGGGAGCAGCTACAGCCAGCGCTGCAGCCCACCAGGTATGAGGCTTTACCCATGCAAAACCTGTTACTTTGCTTTGTGCCAGACCTTAGGCTTGTAGAGAGGTATCCGGATGTTTAGTTAGAGCTGGACAGGCTTAGAGTTTGTTTTATTTTCAAGGTGCTCTGTGCCTACAGCATCTAAATAAACACGCTTGACTTTTGAAACCTGTGTGAATACTGTAATTGCTGCCCCATGCGTGAGCTGTCCCCTACAATATATATATATATATATATTTTTTTTTTTGTATTGATTATGATATAATTGGAAAGGCTGAACTTGATGGACACATGTCTTTTTTCAGCCTACATAACTATGTAACTATATATGTATTTATGATACTTATAGATAGATGAAAGTTTATTGTATCATGGAGTACAATTAACATTGAGACAATGGGAAAGAACAAAGAATAAAAGGAGCGTTATCGAATAAGACAATAAAGGAATTTGGAGGACAAGAGGTGTATGTGCAGAGATACCTTGTAATGACTGTATCTCTCCTCAGAACCAAAAAACATATGGTGTGAAGCAAAGCGGAGTGGTGAGTTGATATCAACTAACCTCTAAACCGAAGTCGCTGCACGCCCCTGTCATCATGGGGGAAGGGAGTAGAACATATATGGAAGAAGGAGAGAAAAAAAGGAGGGGAGGGGGAGCAAAGGAAGGACAGATGGAAGGGACTCAAGGAAGGGGAGGAAGAGGGAAAGGTAATAGAAACATAGAAAGTGACGGCAGATAAGAGCCAGAAGGCCCATCCAGTCTGCCCAACCTCTGAGTACTCTCCTTTAGTACTTGCCCTTATCCTATATCTAGCTTGGCATTATGCCTATCCCATGCTTGCTTAAATGACTTTACTGTATTAACATCTACCACTTCCACTGGGAGGCTATTCCATGCGTCCACTACCCTTTCCGTAAAGTAATATTTTCTGATGTTACCATTAAACCTTTGCCCCTCTAGTTTATGCTTGTGTCCTCTTGTTGCGGTTTTATTTCTTCTTTTAAATAAACTTTCTTCCTTTACTTTGTTGATTCCCTTTAAGTATGTAAATGTTTCTATCATATCCCCCCTGTCCCGTCTTTTTTCCAGGCTATATAGGTTAAGATCCTTTAACCTGTCCTGGTAAGGTTTATTTTGTAATCCATAAACCATTTTAGTAGCCCTTCTCTGCACTTTCTCCAACATATCTATATCCTTCTGGAGATATGGTCTCCAGTACTGTACACAATACTCCAAGTGAGGTCTCACCAGTGATCTGTATAGCGGCATGAGCACTTCCCTCTTCCTACTGCTAATACCTCTCCCTATACAACCAAGCATTCTGCTAGCATTACCTGCTGCTCTACTGCATTGTCTACCTACCTTTAAATCCTCAGAAATAATTACCCCTAAATCCCTTTCCTCACACGTTGAGGTTAGGACAGTACCAAATAGTCTATACTCTGCCCTTGGGTTTTTATGCCCCAGGTGCATTACTTTGCATTTATCCAGGTTAAATGCCAATTGCCACAGCTCTGACCATTTTTCCAGCTTACCTAGATCGTTTGCCATTTGGCTTCTTCCTCCAGGAACATCAACCCTGTTGCAAATTTTTGTGTCGTCGGCAAATAAACATACCTTTCCATCAACACCATCTGCAATATCACTAATGAAAATATTAAAGAGAATGGGTCCAAGTACAGATCCCTGAGGTATCCCACTGGTAACAAGACCTTGTTCTGAATATACGCCATTGACTACAACCCTCTGTTTTCTGTCACTCAGCCACTCCTTAATCCATTCAACAACATTGGGATCTAAACCCAGAGATTGCAGTTTATTTATAAGTCTTCTATGTGGGACAGTGTCAAAGGCCTTACTCAAATCCAGATACGCAATGTCTACTGCACCACCTTGATCAATTACTTTAGTCACCCAATCAAAAAAATCAATAAGATTTGTTTGGCAAGATCTTCCTGAGGAAAACCCATGTTGTTTTTGATCTTGAAAGCCATGTGACTTCAGATGTTCAACAATCCTTTCCTTTAACATTGTTTCCATTAATTTTCCCACTACAGATGTAAGACTAACTGGCCTGTAGTTGCCCGACTCCTCCCTACTGCCTTTTTTGTGTATAGGCACAACATTCGCTACTTTCCAATCCCCAGGGACAACTCCCGTTACCAATGATTCGTTAAATATATCAGTTAACGGTTTTGCTAGTACACCCCCAAGCTCTTTTAATAACTTGGGGTGTATCCCATCAGGCCCCATCCACTTATTTGTCTTTACCTTAGACAACTGAAGTAAAACCTCCGCCTCGATAAACTCACATATTTCAAATGATTCAGTCTTTTTTCCCAACTGAGGTCCCATTCCATCATTCTCATCTGTAAAAACTGAACAGAAATATTCATTGAGGCAGTCAGCTAAACCTTTATCCTCTTCTACATATATGCCTTTTGTTTTTAGTCTAACTAATCCTTGTTTAACTTTCCTTTTCTCATTTATATATCTAAAAAATGTTTTATCTCCATTTTTTACTGATAGGGCAATTCGCTCTTCTGCCTGTGATTTGGCAGTTTTTATAACTTTCTTTGCCTCTTTCTGCCTAATTTTATAGATCTGTCTATCTTCCTCACTTTGGGTATTTTTGTATCTACTAAAGGCTAACTTCTTAGTTCTTCTTAGATCCTCCCATGATCCATGGCAAGCCTCACTTGTGAGGCTTCCATGGATGCTGCAAAGCCGCCGATTGTGGCTTTGTTACCAATGCATTGCATCGTGACCCATACATGTACGGGCTTTGTCGTGAAGGGGTTAACCAGTCACTAATGACAGGAGTAGTTCCAGAAGACTGGAAGTTTGGCAACCGTAGTACCACTGCACAAAAAGGCAGTAGAAAAGACTCTGCCAACTATAAACCAGTAAGCCTTAAGCCAGTAGTTGGTAAATTAATAGGATAGGATTGTTAAATATCTTGAAGTAAATGGTTTGTATGATCAGAAGCAGTATATTGCAGGAAGATCCTGTCAAACTAAAATAATTTTTTTTGACTGGGTAACTAAGACAACCCAACAGGGACGCGTTGTTGATATCGCCTATCTAGATATTAATAAGGCATCCAACATTATCCTTGTTATGCCAGAATAGCTGAATGGATAAGGAAATGGTTGAGTGACAGGAGGCAGAAAATTGTAGTTAATGCGGTATATACAGATCAAGGACTTGTAAGTAGTGGGGAGATCAGTATTGGAACCTGCACTTTTTAATATTTTTATTAGTAATATTCATAATGATGTCAGTGGGCGTTCCGTCTGACATCACGTGAAACACCTCCATTTAAAGGGGAAATGGAAGGGGAGTGGGCGTGTCAAGACTCTACTCCTGTGACCCGGAGGATTCAGGTGTTGATCCAGAGAACTAGAAAGGCAGCGCTTCCCCCGGAGTTCTCCAGGCCAAACCCGGAGAGTCCCCAGGTATTGTGATATTACAGAAGGTCTTTTTGCAGATGATACAAAGGTTTGCAACAGGGTAGACAACTGAAATATTGATTGATTTAAGTAAGTTAGAAGAAAGGTTGAGGGTGTGGCAGCTGCAGCTTAATATTGATAAATGTAAAATAACGCACTTGGGATGTAAATATCCCAAGACAGAATATAGCATTGCGGCACATCAGTGACGACAGAAGGAAGGGACTTGGGAGTAATTATTTCTATGACTTAAAGGTAGGAGGACAATGCAATACATCATCGCAAAAAGCAAGCAGGAAGATGGGTTGCGCGGTGGCGGTTCCGGCTGCTGATGGGTAGAGGGGGGTCTCCCTCTCCTGCGTGGCAGTGGCAGCGGCTGCAGTCTGGAGGAGGAGGGTCTCCCTCTCCTCCGTGAGGACAGCGGATCAGTCAGGTAGGTGACGGAACCCTTCCTCAAAGGGGCGACCACCGGGCGACCACAGGCAAGGTGCGCCGGCCTCCGTAAGAGGAATTCATGTATCAAATGTGGCGCCTCCAGCTGTGCTGCAGGAACCCAGGAGCGTTCTTCAGGACCAAGACCCCTCCAATGAACCAGGTACTGCAAACTCCCCTGCTGCCTCCGGGAGTCAATAATAGCCTGGGGTATGCGCTCCTCCACTGCAGAGTCCGGAACAGCAGAGGAAGCCGGGCGCTGAACGGTGTAGCGGTTACAAACCAATGGTTTGAGCAGGGATACGTGGAAGACCCTGAGTATATGGAAGGTCTTGGGCAAGGTGAGTTCGTAGGCCACCACATTGACACGTCAAACAACAGAAAATTGACCAATGAATCGTGGAGCCAATTTCATGGTCGGAACTCTGAGTCTCAGATACCTGGTGGACAACCACACCCTGTCGCCTGTAGACTAGGTAGGGTGTGGCGAGCGTCTTCTGTCAGCGTAGCGCTTCTGGCGCAGAGCAGCCCCTTCCAGAGCAGCTTGAACAGATACCCAGGTGGAGTGGAGAGGGGCGACACGTGCATCGAGGGCTGTAACCGAGAACGTAGGGAAGGAGCCAGGAAACACCTGCGGATGCAGACCGTAGAGGCAGTAGAAGGGAGAAACCCCGGTGGACTCCTGTATAGAATTATTACGTGCAAATTCTTCGAATGGCAGGAGATCAACCCAGTTATCCTGATGATCGTTCACAAATAAACTGTTCAAGGTGCTGATTAGCTCGCTCAGCAGCCCCATTGGTCTGGGGATATGCGGAGGAGAAGGCAAGGTTGATTCCGAGAGCTCTGGTAAACTCCCGCCAAAAACGTGCCACAAATTGCGTTCTACGGTCTGACACAATCTCTGTAGGTAATCAATGTAAGTGTCACACCAACCGGTGTAGTACGTACATGTACTGGCTACCCGGTAGAGATAGCACAGCCAATTTCAGTATGTGAGGGGTTAATTTGATTGTATAGGCATGTGGCGCCAAAAGGTCTTTTTAGATAAATTGGTCTTTTGAAGCTGGGACTCCAACCAAGGCCCTCTGAAAGGTGTGAGATTTCACAGGGAGGCGGTGCCTTTAAGTCTGCTAGCCGAGTCCTTCACCATATGCCTGTATCCCCTCATATAACCACTAGCAGTCAGGAAAACCATTTCATATCCAGGTCATATCCAACACATATCAATAATAACTCATATATTCATTATCATACCTCCTTGTGTGCATACCTATCTCACACACAATATGGTGTATTTTTACTGTGAAAATTTAAAGATATAGCACCCCAAATATCAGCCCAATAGTTAGCAACTCGCATTTTTCAACATTCTACATAGGGTTAAACAAAATTCCCCCGTTGGACCAATATAGTTACACTGCAAATATCTTACCTCCTATAATATCTTACAATATAATGTGATTTTACTGTGGAAATTTAAAGATATAGCGCCCCAAATATCAGCCCAGTAGTTAGCAACTGGCATTTTTCAACATTCTACATAGGGTTAAGAATAATTCCCCCACTGGACCAATATAGGTACACTGCACATATCTCTCTCACACACCCCTAAATTATATCTTAGAATATGGTGTATTTTCACTGTGGAAATGTAAAGATATTGCACCCCAAATATCAGCCCAGTAGTTAGCAAACTGTCTGATAGGTTGACTTCAGTATTATACTGTACATGTAAGTTGGGGGTTCTATACAATGCTTATTTTAATTGGTAAACACTATTAGTTATGTCAGTGGTGTACTGAGCTATAAAATGAACGATTTGGGAAATATAATAGTTCCACTTTAATAAATGGATGGAAAACATGAATGTTCATTTTAATTATCAAGTAAATAAACAAGACTCTCACTAGTATGATATGAAGGGTTGTTTCAGTTTTATTAATACACAGGATACTACACAAAACATTCTGATTGCTTTATGTCACAGATCTTCAATAGATGTTTTGTAAACGACTAGCACAATTGAATACTCTGTATTGAATAGTGGATAAAATATTTATTTCAGTATATTTTAATGGTTTATTAATGGTTTATTAATCCTAAAAATCAAATGAAAAGTTCAAGACAACCGCTTTGTATGTAAAATATCTCGGTAACACATAGAAAGATACTAAAATAGCATTTACAAAATACAGATAATTCTAAAGAAGAAAAGAAGGGATACATAGATCTACATGTTTTGGTTAGACATTCAATGTTTTTACTGCTGTTTCTTATCCCTTGTGGGCAAAACCTAGCTCTCAAAGACTGCTGTTAGATATTTCTAAACTTTGGTAGAAAACATTTCAAAATGTAATTACCTCAAATAATTACAAGTTTAGTAACATGTAAGGAAAACAGAACTGTCTCTACATACCTGAAGGCTCAATGATATAAAGAGAGTTTATATAACTCTACATCTTCTTCTATGAACTTGTTTTCTCACTATAATGTTTCATGAACCATTAATGATTTTACTGAACATGTGTTGTTGTTATTATTGTTATTATTTATTTATATATCACAATCTTATCCACCGTGCTGTACATGTAGCTAATCCTGCTGTGTAGCATCACAGTTTTTTTAAAAAACCTGTCAAATTACACCTGGCATTGTAAGAAATTAATCTTCTGGTCTGAGCAGCTACAGTGGTTAAATCTTTGTATCTCCACATTGCAAGCTTGTGAGCAGGGCACTCTTTACCTAATGTAACAATACATCATTCACTTCTAGCTTTGCCATTCCCTTTGAATGTGTCTAACAAAGTGTTAACACGATATAAATATTACTATATTTAATAATAATATTCTATCCTCTAGAATGTAAGCTCGTTTGAGCAGGGCCCTCCTCATCTGATGTCTGTGTTAGTCAATTTGTTATGTTTCATACTACTTGTTATGTCCTGTCTACCCATTGTACAGCGCTACGGAATTTGATGGCACTATATAAAACAATAATAATAATAATATTTATCAAATATAAATTATTATTATTAGTCTGTCATGTTCCCATTTTTCAATTAATTTCCCTATACTACATTAAGCTCATACTAAATTTGTTAATAAACTTATAAACAGGGTTTTAACTTATGTTTAATTTAAGTCTAACGGGAAAACAACTGAATTAACAAGTATTTACTTTGTTAAGCATTTAATTAAAAATGGCTAAATGTATCTTCTTACAAAAGATATAATCCCACAAACGTTACTAGTGCAAGTCCTGCAATGACAGTCCAGCGGAGAAACAACATAGAATTTCTTTGTTTGGAGATCTTTGGTTCACTGCTTTGTGTCATGATACCGAAGTCTCCTGTGAATAAGCAATACATAATGGTCAGCACTAAGAATAACAGGAATATGACCATACTGACATCGTTTTATTCTATTCTCGTCAGTTATTTTTGTTTTTACCAGTTAAGCTATCCATAGATGCTTAGCTTAAGGCAAACCATGTATCATATCACGTAATATAGGAGTTCAAATAACAAAACAAAATCGCCATTGTTTGTCCATGTATGACAAAATAAAAAAGAGAAACATGTATCACCTGTAGTGTATCCACTTTGGAGGACTACAACTCCTACCAAACTTATCTCTTGTGCTCTTTGTTAATCAAAATTGATTGATATTAATTTATGTATGTTTGTGTAGCTTTTCAGTGTGTAATGTTGTTTTCGTTTTCTTCCCAAAAACCTACTATTGCTCCTACACACAGATATAACCTAATACTATCTGGGGTGACGAGGAAAAAAAAAAATCAATCCTCTCTTAAGCAATGCACATCCATTTTGTAAATAGGCTTTATGAGCCAGAATAATTGTTTTTCTTTCAGGAATGTATGCTCTTAGTTTTAGTTTATTATGTTTCCAGTGTTCGTGTATTAAGGAATTGTGTGTTCCTATTATACTATGATGTGACAATAAAAGTTACATTTTAAATAATCCCTCTTTCACATATTTATAAACATGACGCAGTGTATGCAATGGGAAATGCTATGTTTTCAATGCCAGCTTAAATTGAAGAAAGTGAGATCTTTACCAGTAACTGGACGTTGTGAGGCATTTTGTGCAAACAATCCAAGAGATGTGAGTGTATTCTAGTGTACAAGAGTTTGGACAAGCAGCCAGCTTGCAAATGAATTAACCTACAAGTTGCCTGTGAGTTGATGGAGCTTGCAAGTTGACATGTGAGTCACCTGACATCCAAGTAAATTAAATGATGATTGTCTGCCCTTCCCAGCTCTGTTCACATTGGGTTAAGGTAAGAAAAAAAACGAGGGGGTATATTAACCAATATAAGCCCTTTCGTTTGGGAGGCAAGGACCCCAAACTGTGGCTCTCACTCACCCCCATCTGGTTTCCAGTGGGATGAGAGGGTTAAAATAAAAGTTGCGCTTTTGGGGTGAGGGGGTAAAAATACACTTAAGACCTATTAGAGGAGTATGGACCTCATCATGTGCTCCCTCTTCATCATTGGCCTGTGGGATATGGAAAAAGTTTGCGTTATTTAAACTACTTCTTCAACCAAATACCGTATTGGCTCGGTTATAGGCCGCACCCTAAAAGTTAGGTGCTTTTCTAAGGAAAAATGTTTCTTAGTTGCATAACCGTAGAATTGATATGCTGCCACTCTGCCCTCCACCCAATATATACTGCTACTCTGCCCTCCCCCGAGACATGCTGCCACTCTGCTTCCGCCGGCACGGGAGAATGTCTAAGCGCATCGTGCAGACGTTCACCGGCTACGGCGATGCACGTAAACGACCTCCGCTGCCGGCACGTCTGCACGATGTGCTTTAACAATCTCCCTTGCCGGGACTCCCCCTGTGGGAATTCCCGGCAAGGGAGATTGTTAAAGCACATCGAGCAGACGTGCCGGCAGCGGAGGTCGTTCACGCTCATCGCCGCAGCCGGTGAACGCCTGCATGATGCGCTTAGACAATCTCCCATGCTGGCACTCCCCTGTGGGAAGTACCGACAGGGGAGGCTGTCAAAGCGTATCAGAGAGTAGGATACAGGTCCCCTGCCCCGCTGCGGGGATCTGTATCCAAACCCTGCTGCCTGCCCGGCGCCCGGAACTGCATGTCCCGGGCGTCGGGCGATATGAATTGCGCATTCCTGCGCAAGACCCCGAATATAGGGAAAAAGTGCGGCCTGTATTCGGGCAAATACGGTATATCTGTATGTTTCTTGTGGCGGCTATTAGCTCATAACCAAATATGTAACTTTACGTGTAAAAAGAAGAACACAAGGGATACCTGAAAGATATAAAGCATGTTTTTTAGCAGAAAAAATATACTGAATAGCAAATATTTTATTGCCATATTATATTTTGATATGACAAGACTAATGATGATAATAATTGTACAAAAATGAAGATATCTTAGTCATAACTATTGAAAATCAAACCAATATTTTTTTTCTACATTGTTGATGCTTCTTCCTAGAACTGCTTATGTTATTTTAGTTTACATGATTAATCATCTATATTTATAATAAAATTACGTTTTACGTAACCACAATTTTTAATACAAAAAGATGCAACACACTTATATGGTGCTTCTATTATAATTTTTATGGGAAGTGTATATTACTTTTACAACCTTGCCAGGCAGCCTTTGGTTGTATTGTAACAACTTCAGCTCTATTCAGTAGTTGATAAGAAACCACTGGCTTGTCTTACCATTTACTCTGTTGGGTACTCTGTTTCTTAACATTGAAATTTCAGTTTTCATATACTCTGATAAGTTCTGCAGTTCTTCAAAAACCTGAGAAACAATGAAAGTACAATAATTCATACAAACACTTTACAGACTACCAAATTGTTCCCCCACATACATAAATAAACACAACATTAACCAGTTTTTCCTTGGTGCATACCTCATGTATGTTAGAATATTAGCATTCTTATAGTATATCCAAATGTAAAGGCTATTTTACCTCAGTATTATGAAACCCACAAGTACATTATGTTTCCAAGTTATATGTTTTTTTAATTGTAAGGCAGACCAGAATATGCATGGATGTACAAAAACCTGTACATTATCTGCGTGTAGCTGACAATAAAACACATACTCTTTATCTAAGTGCTTAGCGTTTGTGTTATATTTAAATATTTTATTGTGTTGTGTGTAATATTTTTTTCAAGTAAAGACAAAAAAACCCATTATCTTAATATCCTATTGGGGCTCCAATGTCAATTTTTTGGTCCGCGAAGCAAAAAGTATTTGCCTCTGTATTTGTATTTGATCCCTGTATTTCAATGAACTGAGCAGAGTTTCTTTCAGAAAAAAACTAGGTGTTACTGTACATGCTCACAATTCCTGATTCCCTTCCAGGATTGAACCCTGCTTTCATTCTTTTGGCATACTAAAAGCTTCTAAGCAAGTTAATGGCCCTCTACACTAAAAGGCAAATGTTTCTCTCCAGTCGACCTTGTTACTCCAGAGGTGGACAGAGATGTCTCTTCTACGCAGCATTTGCCACTCTAGTTGGCTGCCATAGTTGCCGATATTATGCAGATGGCCAACTTCCAATGTATAGTATGCAGCCTAACTAGGAAATATGAAAAGCCTGATACCAGATACAAAATGAATTTTGCGAAACAAAAATTATTATTGTTTCTCTCCATATCATAATAAAATGCAGAATTCATGCTCATAGACATACCATTGTTTCTCTCTATGGATAAATCTGAGGAAGTTGGGTCTCCATCCAATATCCATGCTAAATATGTATTGTGTATTATTTGTCCACCAGTAAAACATAAATTGTCTCCCAATATATAGTTATAAACATAATGTTGTTTATATAAACTTCAACAGTGATCTCTCTCGTACCTTTACATTAAGCAAAAAGGCTGTCTTTGCTTCTTCTAAGACTCGTTGCTTGGTACCTATGTCCATTTCAATGGAATTCATGCGAGAACGATATAGTTGTTTGAAT
Source organism: Spea bombifrons (assembly GCF_027358695.1). Classification (NCBI taxonomy): domain Eukaryota; kingdom Metazoa; phylum Chordata; class Amphibia; order Anura; family Pelobatidae; genus Spea; species Spea bombifrons. The sequence continues at coordinate 19,944,438 of NC_071092.1, read as the reverse complement.
TTTGTTGCACTGGAAACATGGTCAAACGTAAAGAAAGCCAGCCCTTCGCCTGTCGCTGGAAGTTGCAAGGTTTTCTGAGCAATCTTTTTGAGAACCTGTCCTCCTGACAGGTCACCCAAGTAACGTGTATATGCATGGGCTACTAGCAGCTCTGGCTGCTTTTGGCCAACATGATAAATCCGGTTCACATAATTCTTTGTGGACTGTGGACACAATATCTTGTTCTTCCACTGTGGTCCATACAAATACTCAAGATCCTGTTCCAATGCATACTTGCGATGAAGCTCCAACGGAAAATAAAGTGGGGCAAAGACTGAATTTTCTTTATTCCTGTCAATCTCCTCCTCTAGAGCTTCATAAACAAAATATAGGGAGGACATAACTAGCTGAAAGACAATAAGTTACACTAAAGGTTAAAATGCTTAGTCAGCCACTCAAAACACATCCTTATTCATCATAATGATCACAAATCATAATATAAACCTATAATTTTGGTTTATAGGGCACAAATTGATGTATTAATTGCCAGTACGTGAGGACCTCAAAATCTGTATTATATTTACACACAAGGAAAGGCCTATGATATAACAGTAGGATGAAGTATACATTATAGTTTGCACAGTTAATAACTTGGTGCAAGGAAGTACCATCCTTTAAGTGCAAAACAACATTCAATGTTTCCATTAAGCTACCAAGAATGTAAGCTGGTCGTTCTCCCTACCAAGCACCGGAATGCTCTACGTTCATGTCACTGTTGACCTAGATGACATTACGTTAAGGCAATGTAGATGTGTGTTCTCAGTTTCTGTGTACATGGAACCTGCAGGATCCCTGGTGGTGCCTTCAGACTGAAGTCAGGAAGATATTGCTGGCAACGTAAACTAGCAATATTCTTAATTATACCTAATTATTACTGATTCATGTCAGTAAGGCGAGTCAGTAAGGCAGTTTGATTTAGGCAAACATTAACTTTCAATATTATTTTTGGTTTATGTGGTGTAGACAAGTATTCTCTTTAGGATATCAGTAGATTTATGGGGTGTTCCTGAAGTGATTAGTGTATTCAACAGAAAAGGGAATCTGCTCATACATAGTAAATACGTAAAACGTCTTTTAAATTATCTCTAATGAGACAGAAAGGGGTATTCTCTGAACCCCTACACACTTATTAGCCTCTTAATAGGGACCACATGTCACGGCAGCATTTGTAACAATACCCCTTTCTGTCTCACTAAAGAGCTTTCACTTTAAATGGCTATTGGAGTGAAACTAAAAAAAATTGTCTAAATAAGCATAGTGATTTGGGATAGTGTGCAGGTAACTATCTTTTTTGGTTTTTAGTCTTATAAATTATAAAATAAAATTAAATATATTTATGACATACAGTGTGAAAATCTACAATATATTCATCTAAAATATTTTAAATAGCATTTATAGTAACTGTAGTATGTATTTAATGGAAATAATCACAGAAACTTCTTTGCTTACTAGCCACATAAGATGCACCTCAAAATAAAGGTTTAGGACTCAGATTCCTACCTTGAATTCATTTAATGAGACTAGCCCTTTCTGGAATTTCTTCATTAGTGCTGTGTTCTCGGCTTCCTCGTGGACTTCTTTTGTTGCCTCTTTTAAAGCTTCAGACAACTCCTTAGTGCTAGTTAATGGATACAATAACAAACTTAGAGTGATTTATAGACATGTTAATTGAATCAAGCAATTCCCCAAAATACCATTTCTATGCTAAGTAGTGCAAACTGTGGGAAGTCTTGTGTGAGCAATCTGGGCGCTGAGACTAGTCCTGTGTGCATGCAATCTAGGTACTGGGGCAAGTCATATGCGTGCAAGGTACAAGGATTGGCTTTTTAGGTTGCCCACAATTTAGGGTTTCCATGCATTATTTATTTTATCTGTACCGTCAATGCCGAGATTCCAAATCATTTTAAATTGATCTATACCTGCAGGGATGAGGTTGTGTCTTATTCAGCTGATCTATACCTGCAATTCTATGTTTCCATGTGTTGTTTATTTGATCCATACCTGAACAAAATGGGCGAGGAAAAGAGTCGTGGAAAAGTAAAGGAGGGGACATTTTGAGCCTCCCTAGTCTTTCCAGGTCATAAATAAGACTAATCACATATAAAACTGTTCTTTGTAATTGAAATCCCTCTGTATTTTTCCTCCCCCCTCTTCCAAATATGTTACCTTCATATTTTCCCCCCATTAATCACAAGTTACTCACTTCATATTCCATTTCCTAAAAGCTCATCATTCCTATTTATCTAGTCCCAGTTTTATCTCTCTTACTGCCTATACATCGCAAATAGGAGAGGACTCACCCATTCACTCACATTCCAATTTCTCAATTACTTTTCATGAGAAAAAAAAGTCTTATATTCAGTAAATATTCAGCTGTTCCATTAAAACCGTTCCCTTCTGTGTGTGTAATTTAGTGGTCACATGTCCAAAAGTGTCTTGTGTAACTCAATACCAAATCTTGCTCTTAAGGAATACCTTAGACTCTTCTACAAATTTTCACATCGATTGTCAAAAAAGATGCATTTCCGAAGATAGCTCAAGTGTAACATTTTATTTGTACCCATTACGTTAAACAAATTGCATACTTTATAATGCATTTTTACTTTTACCACAAATATAGTCAGAAAGTGGCTTTGCAATATCGTTTCATTATTTGTGAAGGAACCCTGAACTAATAATTTTAACTTTCCTAACAGTAAATAATTAAAAAAGGACTCATCGACAGCAAATGCCATTTAACATATTCTAGTTGTTTTATATACTTTTTCATACAAATATGTCCTAGAAGCTAAACTGACTCACTGTAACTACAGATAAACAGTGTTTAATAAACAAGTCTTTCTAACTCAAGTAAGCAAGATCCACGGGTAATGAAGATTCTTATAGTTCGATCTCCACATAAAGTGGTTAAAATAAATCGAATGTTAAAGTAAGTACCTATTATGTTTCTGGTCCATACCGGTGTCCATATCTCCTCCTTTATTTCTTTTCTTCCGCGCCGGTGAAAAGCTGGACCCGTTGTAATTTATGTTTCCCCGTTCCCTACTTATATACTTCATCGTTTCCTTAAGTCATGTGACTATAGAAAAAACGCTGATTTAGGAATTCCACCAGAAGATTGGTTGTCACACACCACACAAAATAATAGGAAGGGAGAAGGAACTAACGTAGGAGGGAACTAAACATAGCGGGGTACGCTCATTTCTCATTATCGCTGATTAGTACAATAAATAAATCATATGATCAAGCAACTGTAACCCTTCTGCTTCATGGGCTAGAGGATGGAAATGTTAAAAAGAAATCATACCTTTTCTGGTAGTTTATGTTAACCCTTCATGATCAAGTATATATTGGTAACATCTAGAATGCTGGGGTACCAACAATACCCACAGGGTATTTCTCTAATAACATTTTTAACACTTCCGGTGTGTTGCCAACATTCTGGTTGCATTCATTTTCAGTTCACTAATGATTATGTACGGGTTATGTGCAGCTGAAGAGAAATACACCAAAACAGCCAATATCTCCAGATTAATACCTAGTATGCAGAGGTTTATAAACCTGAGCCACGGATACAGATATAGATACCTATTACAGTTTCACGGTTCCAATACCAAATACCTCAAAGGGACCAAAACCAAAGGGACCTACCTTGGTTTTAGAAAAGAAAAAGGATATTCCCAGATCAAATTTGTGGGACGGTAGGGCTGTTCGAAAAGTATGTTTGAAATAACCTTTATTTGAAATTCTTTCATGTGTCAACATTACTGTACAGGATGCAATCGCTGCATTTCCAAAAATATATGGTTTGATTTTTTTGATTGAGTAAATTGATTTTGCTGACTTCAAATATGTCCCAGATTGGACAATGACCCTTAATTGCTGGCAAGGGGTCGGCAGTGTAACAACTGTGTTGAGGGCATGGAGCAGAGGATACTGATAAAGATAACAAGACTCTTATAGTAGGTTTAGCTTAAAATATATTAAAATATAATTTTCATTTTCAATTTATTATATGGTGGTACAGGAGTCTGGAACTGCCTGAAAAAATCCAAAAGGATTTTGGCCCCAAACAGTTTGTCAGTACCATCTGTGTCCCCAAACAAGTTGTCTGTGCAATCTTTGTCCCGAAACAGCTTGTGGGGAATTTGCCCACCATCCCAGCCGACCCAAGCTATCCAACTAGCTGCGGGTATTACACACACCCAGTTGCTTTAAAGGGGTGGACAAGAAGGACAAGGGGTCACCCGTGCCCCCCATAGAGGTGGGCATGGCCAGAGGCAAGAATGGAAAATTGTGCCCCCCAGCTATATTTATTATAGATTTTATTTTATTTACACTGCCCTTACACATACACCTGTCCATAAACACACATACTTATACACGCTGCCTTTACACACAGTTAGAGGGAGTTGTGCTCTCCCCAACCAGCCCTGCTCATTGGACACCTCCTCCCCAGACCAGCGCTCATGGTGCCTTGGTGCGCACTGCCCACAGGGGCGCCTGATGAGCAGGGCTGGTTGGGGAGAGCACAATCGTACAGCTGCCTCGGCAGTCCCCTGAAGACCGGCCCTGGGGAGGTGGCCTCTCTGCTGGCCCCCTCCCCTATAGATACGCTACCATTTTTTTAGGGGCTTCACCACGGGGCCCTGTGGAGCTGTTAGAGAGATCTGTGATCTCCCCAAACAGTCCTGGAGGCTGCGCCCAATGCGAGTGCCTCTCTCGCCTCATCCTTCCTATGGCCCTGGGCATGGTCCCAGTTGCAACCCCTGTAACCTGCTCTCTGTTTAAAGTTACCCTCTTTACAACATGTGTTAAATGCTGCATATTATAAGCCTATAATGATTTTAATATTTAGGGACTGAGACTTTATACTGAGGATTGTGTGCAGAAGTTCTACTGGAATGTTATGGTATTTATTGTTTCTGTTTAATATTAACCTCCTTACAACATGTGTTAAATGCTGCTTATTATTTGCCTAATTTATTTAAATATTTAGGGACTTGCACTTTATATTGACGACTGTTAGCAGGTATGTAATATTAGTATTGTTGTTTGTGGTAATACGAATGTCCCAAAGAAAAAAATTATTTTTCGCCTTGAGCATAAATTACATGGCTGTATTACAGTAATAACTCCCAGCTTTGTATACAGTAAGGTTGGTTAGTATTGACAAAACCTGGTTTATCTTATTTTTGTGCCGTTCAATCTCATTGTGCACTTGGAGGCAGCGACTGTTGTCAGTCATGTGATCTTTGTGTGACTTTTCCTGAGCTGATTCTTTGTGGCAATGCTAATGAAGTCTGCTTTCCCGTAGACTCAGGCCTGATTAAGATGGTGATTAAGATTCAACCATTCCATTGTTTCCCACAGGCTATATACCGTAATAAATGTCAGCAGATTTGTTTAGTAGATTGGGTTCAGATAACCATGCCTGTTAAGAAAGTTGAAAAGTTGGAGACGTTGAGAACTAATGTTTTCTTCTTCAGTGATTTAGCACAAATAATTTGCCTCTCTCGTCTGTGTCTTACCCCCACCCACGTTCTTCTGTGTCCTGTCCCATATCAGTCTTGGTAAGACTACATGATACTCTGTATGAAACATTGTCCACTCCGCAAACAATAAAAACATCTATTTTGTGGTGGCAGATAGAAAAAATTGGAAGTGCCCCTCTCAAGATCAGGCTCTATAAAAAGAAAAAAACCAAACAAACATAAAAACATTGGATATTTCTAAACTCAGGACAAATATTAGAATCTATTTAGCAGTTTTTTTTTCATTGGCTGTCGTAGATGAGTAAAAAATGTTTGAAATAAAATCAGAGAAAGTGCCCTTCTTGTCCAAAAGCTTGAGTATCTATATTTTTTACACTGGTCCAAAAAAGGTATCCCATTTGAATTAAGGCATTTCTAGGACCGCCTAGTTCAGGGATACAGCTGTCAGATATTAGTTCAGTATCTGCTTCTCTTGGGTGGTGATTTCTTTAGTACAAACTATTACACCCTAGAAAGTAATTGTTCACCCAAACAGCATCAAACAGTTAATTTATGCAATTAAAAGCATCAGTTAATCACACTGTACTTACTGTATAAACTTTGTACATAAAGAGTAATGATAAATTAGAAATGTGTGAGCTTGTGTGAAGAAGTATTTGCCTACTAAGTTTTATTTTAACTGAGGGTGCAACCAGACACTTTTCAAGTTCTTAGCAAGCAATGGCTTCAGGAGTTCTGTTTCTGCTATAAGTGATTTTTGCCCAGCAAATTTCTGCATCATGACTAACACACTAATAAGAACCAACAAGACAAAGATGAGTTTAACTTTAACATAATGATAAAGCTATAATACAAACAATGCTATGTTGCCTGTTGATATAAAGGGTTAATGAAGGTCATAATTTGAAGGCAACAAAACACAAATAAGTAGAAAAAAAACATCTACCCTTTTGAGAAACTTCTAGATGACTGGGCTTTCACTTCCCAATAAAAGCTCCGTGACCATGACACAGCATAATAAAAGTACTGAAGCAAGTAGGAGGAGGTCAGGTTGACTCAGCATTAAATTGTGATGAAGGATTTGATTTACAGTTTGTTATGTTGCATTACATACAGTTTAAAGTGTAAAATTAGATCCTCAAAATGTTTTAAAAATGCTGGCTCATAGTATCTTACACAATACCATACCTCCCAACATTTCAAAATGTGAAAGAGGTACAATATAGCAAAGGATCACCGGAGCTGCTTATAAATATGAACTCCACTCTGTAAGTAGCAACAATAAATATTTAAAAAGCTCTCAATGAGAGAGACGTGGGAACAGAGGAGTAGGTACTCACTGGATACAAGTGGATACTCACTGGAAACACCAGCATAACTTGGTGCAGATTGGCAAATAAAAGGAAATATAAACAAAAAAATAGTTTACATGAATTAATATTTACTAGTAAAACTTTTTCTCTATAGGGTCGTCTTATAATCAGGCGTTTTCTTTTTTTCCTAAATTAATATTCAGATTTTGGGGGGGGTCGTCTTATAATTATAATCTTATAATACGGTATATTTCATAATCAGTAACATTCAAAATACGAGGAGGCAAGTATTATCCCAACCTTTTAACCCACCCATCTTTTTCTTGTTTCAGATTGAAATATTTTTTTCTACTGTTATTCTTCAGAGTTTTCGTCTTGGTTGTATTTTTTTGTTCATTTTGTTGCAGCACAAAAGAGGAAGATTGGCTGACTGATATATATATATATATATATATATATATATATATATGTGTGTATATGTGCCCTGCTGTGATTGGATACTGCATTCTACATTTGCATACTGTAATGCTTCAATGTTTTTGTTTAACTATTGATATTTGATGCTACATTAGTAAAGAGAGAATCGTATGAATAATATTTGCCTCCTGTCTTTAATAAAATCCATACTTTGGGGGGGGCGTGGCTTGCCTTGCTTGGTGATGGCTGCTTAGGACCTTAGCTCCACAGCGAACCCCAGAAAATCCGCAACCATCCGACATTAGGTTTCGCCATGGGTCGTGTGAAACGTCCCTCACAGCAACACGAAGCCCTAGACACTCAACCCAGATCGTCTGGACACTCTCTGAGACATTATTTCCAGACCCCTGCGGTCCTGGACACTCAGCCACCTTCGCCCAACATGGCGCCCTCACCGGCCAGTACTTCCTCATCAGATGAACATCCACCCGTACAGCCTGAAGACGTGGCCTTAGTGGCTAGATCACTGGGTCTCCCGACTCCACACGTGGAAAACTGGTTGCAGGCCACCGCACTGAATCCCCGTGTGCTTCCGGCACCCCGCCACCCGAAACCTAGACGTATGGGTGAGGGGGTTGAGGGCCGCTATACCGCATCCACTCAGGAGGAGTAGGGTCGCCTGGCGTTTCGGCTCGGACTCCCATGGCTACCGCGCATAGCTAACACAGGTGATACGGACAGTGACCACATTCTACAGTTGACTTTCGCACGCCACGCACCATATATATATATATTTTTTTTTTAATTTTTTTTTTCTCGCCCGCCAGCTCGCTCGCCCGCTGACGGCATCTCGGGTCAGACAAACGGGTCCGTCCACCTATGGACTCCCTCCTGGCGCTACGTCACGCAGCTCTCACAAGAACTGTTACTCTTCACTTCGACCGTGCCATTTGAGATGGGCGCACCGTATAGTTCACCTATTACCTTCTCTCCAGGACCACGAGGGACATTCAGTGTCACTGAGACTTTCCGCACCTGGAGCATCATTCCTCGCCAGCTCCACATGCCCCTGACTTTTTGTTCGGCTCACTCATTTGGCTGGGAGTGGTATATTGTCTTGTTTCCTTTTCTTTCCTTCTTTATTTACTTATTTACTTTGTACAATCCTTTCTTTCTATATATGTATCCAATCGAGTCTCCGCGCATATGCTGATTGTGGACCCCCCCCTTTCTGTTCTGAGGATCCCTGATGCCATAGTCCTCATTTTAACCCCTGTTGCCTGACCTCTCAGTTGGCGTTTGCTGGGCACGCGCAGGCACTCGCACACTAGGGACCTATGCATCACTGTCTATACGCCTATATATGTACCCTTTTCTTTATTTATTTATTTGCTTATTTATATATATATATATATATATATATATATATATGTATTTTTTTTTTTATATATTATTTATAGTATTTTGACAACCTACTTTGGCTGCTCCATGAGCCCTCGGCTCACGCTTATCGTTCCCCTTACCCTAGTGCATCGTTGACGCTCTGGACTCACATGGGCCTCTGCTCATTCCTTGCTCACACGCATCTTGGCCTCCCGCCACAGGTGCTCGCTGGGAGTCGGGTCCTTCCTGCTAGGCGCACGCGCACATACATACAATGGGGACCCATATGTCTACGCTCATCTGTCTATCTATGTGCATGGGTTTTTTTTTTTTGTTTGTTTTTTTTTATTATATATATGTCTTATTTTGCTAACCCACTTTGGCTGCTCCGTGAGCCCTCGGTACACGCTTATTGTTCCCCTGACCCCAGTGCACTGTTGACGCTCTGGACTCATGTGGGCTTCTGCTCACTCCATGTTCACACACGTCTTGAACTCCCGCCACAGGTGTTCGCCGGGAGTCGGGTCCTTACTGCTAGACACACGCACACATTCATACACTGGGGACCCATATATCTATGCTCATCTGCCTATCTATGTGCATGTTTTTTTTTATTATTATTATTTACATGATAGCACTACATAAGCTCGGTTTGGGTCATTACGTGCCCATCATATGTCAGCGATTCCATGGGATGTCTATCTGTCACTTGTTATGATCTGCGCCTCGTTGTTCAACTGTTCTGATTTACGATATGTTTTTTTTTTCCATTGGGCTAGACTGTGATCTCTCTTTCATTGATACGCATGCTGTTTTGATGGTTACTCATTACAATGTGTTGGATGGTCTCTCTGATAAATTGCATTACGACGGGTATTTGCTGTGGAGCATTGCAATGTCTTGTCTTTGTTTTTTGTTTTTTGTCTTTGCACCTCCTTTTTTTTTTTTCCCCTCCCCTTTCTTCCTCTCTTTCCTCCCCCCCTTCTCCTTCTTCCCTTCTCTTCTTCTCCTACCTTATTGGTACTCCCCCTATTGTCGCCTTTTCTCTGGTTGCTCTCTGCTCTCGTGGCTCCTTTTGTTCGGCCCTCCCTTCGTTGTTCGTACCTGTGCTGTCATGTCTCCCCATGTCGCGCCCTTCCGTGCTTCCCCTATGGTGGTGATGAGTCTTAATGTACGAGGGCTTAACACGCCTGAGAAGCGCTCTTGGGTGTTTAGGGACCTTCAATGAGCCTCTCCCTCGGTGGTCTTGTTGCAGGAGACCCATTTCCGAGGTTCCCAGGCCCCTACGTTCCGTGATCAGGCGTTCCCACAAGTGTACACTAGTAATTATGCGTTATCTAAATCCAGGGGTACAGCCGTGTTGTTCTCACGCCATGTCCCTTTTCAACTGCTTGACACCCGGGAGGACCCTGAGGGGAGATTCACATTTGTTCGGGGTACAATTCATGATCAGGTTTTCACTTTTGCCTCCATCTATTTGCCCAACCGTAAACAGTGCTCTGCGTTATTAAGTATCCTACGGACTCAATCAAGGTCTGCTAATACTAGGTGGTGACTTTAATATGCCCCCTGACCCCCGGATGGATACATCCTCGGGGGTTTCTTGTCTACCGCCATCTCAACTTCGGCGCTTTGCCTCCATTCTTCGCAAATATCGATTGGTGGATTGTTGGAGGGCTTTTCACCCGGAAGGGAGGGACTATACATGCTATTCTGCTCCCCATCGATCGTACTCCAGGATAGATCTTCTCTTGATGGAGTATTGTCAGGTGGGTGCGCTGACTGGTTGCACCATTAACGCTGCTGAGCTTTCGGATCACTTGCCTGTTACGTTGAGCCTCCAGGCTCCACTTCACCGGCCCACCACCACGTCCTGGCGTTTAAATGAGTCTTTGCTCTCGGACGCGGAGGTAGTGAGTGACATTTCAGAGCAATTACAGCGCTATTTTCTGAAAAACACGACTGCGGAGGTGGGACCTTCTTCAGTTTGGGAGGCTCACAAATGCACGATTAGAGGGTTTCTTATAAGCAAAGCCTCTCATCTGAAACGCCTGAGAACTAGGGAGGTTTCGGACCTCTCTTCTCGCATTGCTGACTTGGAGGCCCTTCACAAACAGTCGGACGATGAACAGGTTTATTTGGATTTGCTGGCCCATCGTAAACGGTTGAGAAACTCTACTTAACTATAAAATCATGGGCTCCTTCCTACGCACCAAAGCCCACTACTATGAGTTTGGTAATAAGAGCGGCCGGATGCTTGCGCGAGCTCTGCGTGCAAGGCACCAGACGCTCTATGTTAGCAAGATTAAGACCCCCAGTGGCGTGACCTCCTGTTCTCCCATCGATATAGCGGACTCTTTTTTGTCGCTATTACCGCTCCCTCTACAATCTCCCTGTGTACCCGGCGGTTCCCCGCAGGGTGTCCTTAATCAGAGACTACCTAGCTGCGCGTGTTCGGCGCAGACTCTCGGTGGAACAGTTGGAATCGCTCGAGCTTGACATCACGGTGGAGGAGTTGGAGGTAGCCATGAAGTCGATGGACTCAGGGAAGGCTCCTGGTCCGGATGGGCTTCCCCTCCGCCACTATAAAGTCTTCTGGGGGCACCTGCAGGCCCCTTTCACAATCGTTGCTCAATGAGGTGCGTGCCGGCACTACCTTCCATCCTCACTCCCTCATGGCGACGATCACTGTGCTGAGGTGAGGGACCCTTTGCTCTGTCAGAGCCACAGGCCTATCTCCCTCCTCAATACGGACTTGAAGCTCTTTGCAAAGGTGCTGGCTACCAGACTGCAGTCTGTGTTGGGCACCTTGGTTCACCCTGATGGCACATACAGGGCTTTGAACTCGATACATTTGGCCCGGGCGACTGGTGAGAGGATTCTCCTTCTGTCCACGGACGCTGAGAAGGCCTTTGATCGGGTTGCATGGGACTACATGTTCCAGGTGTTGCGTGCGTTTGGATTCGGCCACTCGTGGCTGCATTGGATCACCGCCTTGTATTCGGCCCCCTCGGCGCGTATCCGTTTAAATGGTGCCCTCACAGGCTCCTTCCCCATCCGTAATGGTACCAGACAGGGGTGCCCGCTGTCTCCGCTCTTGTTTGCCATATCCTTGGAACCATTTCTGCAGTCGATTCGGAACAACCCGGATATTCACGGTCTGAAGTGTAATGACTCTTTGTATGAGGTGGCCGCTTATGCGGACGATTTACTTTTCACTCTAGCGCAACCCCGGATTTCTCTCCCAGTTCTTCAGGAAGAACTACGACAATTCGGATCCCTCTCTAACTTTAAAATAAATACAGACAAGTCCGAAATCCTGGATGTCTCCTTGACTCCAGATGAGGCAGGCGCAATCAAGGGGTCCTTTAACTACAGGTGGTGTCGTAACAGCATTCGGTACTTGGGGACCTGGATTCCCTCCGATCTGTGCACGGTTTTTCGCGAGAACTTCCCTAGACTCTTGGATCGGATTCGTTGTGATTTGCGTAGATGGTCCTTTCCCCATATCACCTGGCACGGAAGGGTTAGTGTGGTAAAGATGAATGTGCTCCCTCGGCTTCTTTATCTCTTTCAGACACTCCCTGTCCCCATTCCGAAGGAGTTCTTCTCTGAACTTCGATCGTTGGTTGCCAACTATGTCTGGCTGGGGAAAACGTCCAAGGATTCGCCACTCTTTTCTTATCAGGCCCAAAGAGAAGGGTGGGTTAGCTCTGCCTGGCTTTTGCGGTTACTATCGCGCGACTCACCTGTTACGGATGCTGGAATGGCGATTCAATCCACCCGCCAAATTATGGATATCGTTAGAACAGGCCACCACGTCGATCCCTCTGTCTTCTAGTCTGGGTCTTCGCCCTGGTGTTCTTCGAGTGTCGAGGACCGAGAATCCCTTTGTCCGGGCTACTGTGATGGTCTGGAGGCAGAGGTGTGTGAGCGGGTCTCTAACCACTTATCCTTCCCCACTGACTCCTATAGCAGACAACCCGGACTTTGTTCCGGGACGAGAGCGGGGATTCCTGGCGTCACTTGGGAGGCCCCCGAACTTACCGTTGTCGGCGTTATGGGATCGAACTGCGCCGTTGCCGAACACGCACTCCCCGCCGTTGAGCTCACTCTGCTGCAGCGCTTCCGATATGGTCAGGTTACTCGGTATGGGCTTTCCCTTCCGGGAAAACACCACCTTTCTAGAGACTTGACCCCCTTTCAGGCTCTGACCAGACGCCAAACACTGCCCAGGGGGGAAATATCTATCCAATACCGCCTGTTGCTCGCGGCTGATCTCACGTCGCCGCCGCCGTTTCAGGGTTACTGGGAGGAGGTCCTGGGTGAGTTGGCGCATAAATGTTCGGTGGCCTCCAAGGTACAAGAAACAGCAATCTACTTCTGTATCAGATTGCTGCACTTGCAATTCTCGTGCATATGTTAGACCGCCATGGTTCAATTTTGTATGATTACATGTCCCTTTCCTTTTACCCTTTTTGGCTACCTTCCCCTCCCCTTTCCCAGATTTCCTTTTACCCTTGCTCTGTTGAAAAATCAATAAACAGTGATTTACCTAAAATCCATACTTTGTCGCCGAAGGCTAGGAAAATCCTACATTTTTGTTTACAATGGTGAGGCAGACCGAAAGACTGAAGCTAGACTTAGAGACTGACTAGTATGTTTAGTTCATTTAAGCTTTAACCCCTTCATGACAATGGCTGATTTTATTTTTTTTACCCTTTTGTACCTTTTAACATTTCTGCGGTGCTCATGTTTGGCTATAATTTTATTTTCCCTCTGAATCCTCACAAAATTAGGTAAAGTGATGGAAAATCCCCTCCAAGTTTATCAATTCAGGTGTCCTGATTTCAGAAATACCTAATTTATATAGATTTTCCATACTTTCCCAGCACCAGGGAGCATACTATAAGGTGTACATTTTTTGTATAATTTTTATGCCTATGGCTTAACGGGTTTGGGGGTTGTGAACGGGGGCAGGAGGGTTATACTGGCTAGATGTTATGCTAGGGCAATGGGATCGAAGGTTTTTTAATTATTTTTTTTATTATCTTTTTTATATATTTTTTTTATTTTATTTATTTTTTATGGTATTTTTTTATATATATTTTTTACACAAAAATAGTTAGAGGTCCTCTTAGGGACCTCCTGAACATGCCAGTGATGTCACAATGACATCACAGCTCACATTATTATTTTTTTTATTATTATTATTTATATTATTATTTTAATGATTTTTTTATTATTATTTTTAAAATGAATTAACGTTTTTTTTTTTCCTTCACTGTTTCAGGACGGGAGGGGGAATGAGAGACATGGTTTCTCACTCCCCTCCCCGCGACCCCCCTGCACCGATCACACTGTGATCTCTATGCAGGTCCTCACAGATAGAGATCGCAGCGTCTGTGCCTCATCGGAGGACAGGATATCCCCTGTCAGCAGTGACGCAACCCGGAAGGGAATGCCCAATCGCGCGATCAGGCAGTTTGAAATGTAACAGCTTTCTGGCTTTCATCAGTTACATCAGATTGGATAGCAGAAATCCGGCAATGCCGGCTTCTGTTGTCAATTGGGAATCCAGGCTGTCAAACGACAGCCTCATCTCCCGTGCAGCGGCAGGGATGTGTCCTTGACGCTGCACGAAGGGCTGGACGTACCGGTATGTCCATAGGAGATTGAAGGGGTTAAGGGCAATAATTACAAGTAGCGTTTTGCTATTTCAATTTTTTTTTCCCATTTTTGTGCTATTTGGGGCATCTTTGTAGCCAGCCGATGCACTTTACCTTATCAAACCATATTTTTTTTTTAAACTAGACACCCCAGGGTATTTCAAACGCTAGTATCTTAACTCTTTCTATGCACTAATTCTACCCCCAGTCAAACTTTGTGGTAGTCATTTTTTTTAATTAAGGTATGAATTTACTGCTCCTGGTATATACCACTGTCAAACAACATTCCAATACGTGTTCAGCAACAGCTCCTGATTACAGTGATAAACCTATGCAATGGGTGTTGTCAGGTTGTTTGGGGGAGGGGAGGATTAGCCACATTTGGGGTATGCAGAATTCAGTTGAAAATTACTCCTCATGTTCTATTCGGGACAGTTTTGAAGTCGGCCAATTCAACTTACCCCATCAAACCATATATGTTTGAAAACTAGACACCCTAAGGTATTTCAATTCCTGGTATTTGAACCCTTTCCAGGCACTAATACTACAACCAGCCGTAGTCAAAGTAAAAAAAAAAAAAAAAAAAAAAAAAAAAATCTAAGCAAAACCAATGACCCTCAAATAGTAAATAAATATGTTAATGACTAAGCAAATGTACTTATCTTCCTGAGGACCAGCAAAGAAGTAATTTGAGGAATCACTGGATTTTACAATTTTACATGTTATGGGCTTTTATGATTGGTTCATCTGTGTTCCATTGTTCATGTTTGTTTGTACTGTTTTTTTCTCAACCTGATTAACTTTTTTGCTGCTATGGAGACTTAGGCATAATATGAGCCTCTTGTCTGTTAAAAAAATCATATTGTTTTTTATAACTATACACCCAGGGGTATTTTCCATGCACACATTTACCACCAGCTACATTCTACATTAGGAATCTACAGCTCCTGGTATATGTCACAGCCAAACAACACCCCAATATGTGTTCAGCTACTTCTCTTGAGTACAGTGATACGCCCACACTTTTGTTTGGGAGCTAAAAGGTCATATTTGGGACGTGTGCATTTTTCAACTTGACATGTGGTCATCCTGCCCCCATGTGTTATTTTGGACATTGTTAAAGTTGGCAAATTCAATTTACCCCATCAAGCTACATAGGTTTGAAAACTAGATGCCCTAGGCCTGGGGTATTTCAGATGCCAGTATTTTAACCCTTTCCATGCACTTATTTCACCATTAGCCTTTGTCAACATTTGTGGTGCTATTTTTGTGTCCCCCCCCCACACACATTGTACTTCAGGTGTGAATTTACAGCTCCTGGTATATGTCACCGTCACACAACACTCCAATATGTGTTCAGTAACATCTCCCAAGTACAGTGATTCTACCTCTTCATAAGGGTTTGACTAGCTATTTGGGGGCAAAAGGGCCATTTGGGGCACGCACATTTTTCACCGTTGAACTTTATTTGGTGATCCACTGACCATGCTCTATTTGGTACATCCTTGAAGCCGGCCAATTCAAAGTGCCCAACAAAACAATGTATTTTTTGAAAATTGACACCCCAGGGTATTTCAAATGCTGGCATTTTAACGGCAGCCTTTGTCAAAGTTTGCAGTAGTATTTTTGTGTGTATTTTTCCCCACACACGTTATACTTCATGTATGAATTTACAGCTCCTGGCATATATCACTGTCACACAACACACCAATGTGTGTTCAGCAACATCTCAAGTACAGTGCCTTGCATGGGTTTGTCGGGTTATTTGGGAGGTAAAAGGCCACCTTTGAGAGGTGTGCCTTTTTTGAAATTTGGACATCTGGTTAGTCGGTGCCCATTTCCTATATTTAGGACATTTTTTAAATCTGTCAATTTGTTTTACCTCTATTGTTTTGTTTTTAAACCAGACTTCCCCTGGGCAATTAACATCCCAGTATCTTTCATGCGAGAGTTTTTGTGAAGCTACAGCGCAAATTGTAGGACTTTGTGTATCTCAGAAAATCTCAACATAACGAAAACAAATATTCCTTAGGATCGAGGCCCAGTCTAGCTGTAATTGGGCTGCAACGTGAATAGAAACGCTTTTTTTTTTTTTACGTGGAGGAGACGGAGGGGTGCATATATATATATATATATATATATATATATATATATATATATATATATATATATATATATATATATATATATATATATATATATATATACCGTATTGGCTCGGATATAGGCCGCCCCCGTATATAGGCCGCACCCTAAAAGTTTGGTGCTTTTTTAAAGAAAAAGTTTTTTTTCTTTAAAAAAGCACCAAAAAAAACATGCTGCCACTGTCCTCCCCCCCGAGATATGCTGCCACTGTCCTCCCTCCCCGAGATATGCTGCCACTGTCCTCCCCCCCGAGATACGCGGCCGCTGTCCTCCCTCCCCGAGATATACTGCCACTGTCCTCCCTCCCCGCGATACGCTGCCACTGTCCTCCCTCCCCGCGATACGCTGCCGCTGTCCTCCCTCCCCGCGATCCGCTGCCCTCCCTCCCCGAGATCCGCTGCCCTCCCTCCCCGAGATCCGCTGCCCTCCCTCCCCGAGATCCGCTGCCGCTGTCCTCCCTCCCCGAGATCCGCTGCCGCTGTCCTCCCTCCCCGCGATACGCTGCCGCTGTCCTCCCTCCCCGCGATACGCTGTCGCTGTCCTCCTCTGCCCCCCCTCCTCGACTTACCGGAGCAGACTCCCGGGTGTCTTCAGGGCCGGCGAGGGACATCTACGCAATACGCGTATGCAACTTCCGGTACCGTTACCGGAAGTTGCATTTGCGTATTGCGTAAATGTCTCCCGCCGGCCCCGCAAGACACCCGGGAGTCTGCTCCGGTAAGTCGGGGGTGGGCAGAGGTAAAACGCTTAGATAACCTCCCGTGCCGGCACCCCCCCCGTGGGAAGTGCTGGCAGGGGAGGCTGTCTGAGCAGAGAAGGATGCAGGTCCCCTGCACCGCTGCGGGGGATCTGTATCTTAACCCCGCTGCCTGCCCGGCGCCCGGGACTGCATGTCCCGGGCGTCGGGCGCTAGAGCCCGAATATAGGCCGCACCCCCACTTTAAAAACTTAAAGTGGGGGAAAAAAGTGCGGCCTATATTCGAGCCAATACGGTATATATAATCGGCGGCAGGGGCTAATAATAGATATGGGCGGCGGCCCATTTCCGCCGCATTGTAGAGTGGTCTGTTCTCCCCACTAAACAATGGGTATCGTTGGAGGAATCCTTCTTGACATGTCCAATTAGTGCGATACCATGGATTCGCGATCCATTGAGGTGTGTCTCGTACTCTGCACTAGGGCTGCAACTAACGATTATTTTAATAATCGATTAGTTGGCTGATTATTTTTTCGATTCATCGATAAATCGGATAAAAAAATGCAATTTTTTTTTATTTAAAATAATGTAATAAAAAACGTACAATTTACACTTTCATCTCTTTATTGCAACGGCCTCTCGCTATTCGCCTTCTTTTTTACTGACATAATAATAAAAGCTACAAGAACCCAAACACAGTGTTTCTCAAACTAGGTTTTAATACAGAGTTATTAGTAAATATTAATTCATATGTTAACTATTTTTCAAAGCCTTGTTTATATTTTCTTTTATTTACCAAACTGCCCCCAGTTATGCACATCTGACCCCCAGCTTGCCACTCTGCCCCAATATGCCTTATACCTCTTATATGCCAGAGATTCCACTGTGCCCCTGATATGCCTTATACTCCTTATATGCCAGTGATATCCAACTGAGCCCCCTGATATACCTTTTACCTCCAGATATGTCTTATGCCCCCCTGATATGCCTTATAACTTCCAATATGCCACTCGCCCCCATTTATGCCTTATACCTCCCTATATGCCACTGTGCACCCTGATATGCCACTCTGCTCCACATAAATGCCCTGCACCACCCTGAAATTCTCCCTGATTCACCACTCTGCCTCCCCCAGATATGCCACTCTGAAATTCATTATACCTCCCATACACCACTATAACTCACCCATACACCACTCTGCCTCCTCCCCCTCCCATACACCACTCTGCCTCCTCCCCCCTCCCATACACCACTCTGCCTCCTCCCCCCTCCCATACTCCACTCTGCCTCCTCCCCCCTCCCATACTCCACTCTGCCTCCTCCCCCCTCTCCCATACACCGTTCTGGCGCCTCCCCCTCCCATACACCGTTCTGGCTCCTCCCCCTCCCATACACCACTCTGCCTCCTCCCTCCTCCCATACACCACTCTGCCTCCTCCCCCTCCCATACTCCACTTTGCCTCCTCCCCCTCCCATACTCCACTCTGCCCCCTCCCATACGCCACTCTGCCTCCTGTCAGCAACAGAGGTTCACAAGACACAAGGGAGCCGGAGGCAGAGTGGCGTATGGAAGGGGGAGGGGCCAGAGTGGTGTATGGGAGGGTGGCTCCCATACACCCCTCTGACTCCTCCCCCCTCCCATACACTGCTCTGCCTCTCTCCCGACTCCTTGGTGTTTTGTGAACCTCCGTTGCTGACAGGCACCTACACTGCAGCTTCATAGAAGCCTCAGCGTAAGTGAAGGGCAGTAACGGAGGCTGTCTGTGCGATGCAGACCCCCACCAGCTGACAGAGAGGATTATCCTCTGCAGGAGACCTCGATTCTCTGTCAGCCGGTGGGGGTCTGCACGATGCGCACAGACAGCCTCCGTTACTCACCTTCACTTACACTGAGGCTTCTATGAAGCTGCAGTGAAAGTGCCTCAGCAACGGAGGTTAACAAAACACCAGGGAGTCGGGAGAGAGGCAGAGCAGTGTATGGGAGGGGGAGGAGTCAGAGGGGTGTATGGGAGGGGAGAGAGACGGAAGTGAGAGACTGGCCGACGGTGAGGGGAATCCAGGTCCCCTGCAGCGTTGCGGGGGATCTGGATTCTAGTGTTATAATCCGATCTCTGTTTGAGGTCGGATTATATAAGGATAAAATCGATAAAAATCGATTCAACTAATCGATAATGAAAATCATTGACAATGATTTTCATTATCGATTAGTTGTTTCAGCCCTACTCTGCACACCCACTTATTGTCCCCACCTTGAGAGTCTTTAGGAACATTTTGAGGGAAGGCTCGCTCTCCAGGCTCCCTGGCTCATTACTCCCTCTGGAGGGGAACCCGAGCTTCCCACCGAGCCACTCCCTGGGTGGCTTGAAAGCCTTTTTACCTCCTAAAGTGCACCTTCTTCGCCTGTGCCATGTAGTTAGTGGATGTGAGATTAAACCCTTGGGGGCATTACTTGGTCGGGGTTCTCCTACTTTTTCGCTCCAATTCCTCTACCACCAACTCAGGCACTTTATCATGTCCTCAGGGGTCTTGCCGCTTGCTGATAGGCCGCTTACACCTCTGGAAAGGTATTGTCTCGAACAGAAGGAACCTCCCCACGTATTGTCCAAGTAGTACGTGCTATTGTTGGCGCTGGAACCGTTGGCTAACCCTTATTACTTTTGCCTTTGGGAGAGGGACTTGAATTGTTCATTCTCCTCGGAGGACTGGACGAAAATTCTTTCTATAACACACAAGGGCTCGGTTTCTAGCCGGATGCAGGAAACAGGAAGTTCTACTTACCGAGAGCTTCTTTTCCCTGTCAATCCCTGGTGACACAAGGATAGACTCCTCCTCCGTACCTGATAGGGCAGGACTCCAAACTTTAAAAGGGCCCTCCCCTCCTACTAACACCAGTGAATATCAAAGACCACACAGGCAAAGAAATCTGATGCAACAAAGTTTATTGAAAAGAAGGGAGGGAACAAAAATGTGTCACCAGGGATTGACAGGGAAAAGAAGCTCTCGGTAAGTAGAACTTCCTGTTTCCCTGCCATCCCAGGTGACACAAGGATAGATTTACCAAAGAAGAAGGGTGGGCAAACTAAGGAGACAAAACAGCCTCAAGGACCTTCCGACCGAAAAGAGAGTCCTCCTGAGCCATATGGTCGAGACGGTAATGCTGCACAAAAGCGTGGAGAGTCCGCCAAGTAGCCGCCTTGCAGATCTGGTCAGGCAAAAGGCAACATCTTTCAGCCCAGGAAGTGGAGACCGCCCTAGTAGAGTGGGCACGGATCCCCACAGGAGCAGGTTGGCCGGCTGCAGAATATGCCAAGTTGATGGTTGCAACAATCCACTTGGCGATGGAAGACTTGGAGATACTGATGCCCCTGTTGGGCCCTGAAGAGGCCACGAATAAACGAGAGGACTTACGCAGGGGTAGAGTCCGTTCCAAATAGATGGTGAGGCATCTCTTCAGATCCAGAGTGTGAAGAACTTCTTCTTCAGCCGAGCCAGGATCAGGAAAAAAGGTAGGCAACACAATCTCCTGGTTCTTGTGGAAAGCCGACTGAACCTTGGGTGCAAATTCAGGTGGCAGAGAGAGAACCACCTTATCCGGGAAAAAACGGAGAAACGGTTCCTTCGTAGACAAAGCCTGGAGTTCACAAATCCGACGAGCGGAAGTAATGGCTACTAAGAAGGCCGTCTTCAGCGATAATAGATACAGGGAAACCGACTGAAGAGGCTCAAAAGGAGGTAATGTGAGTCTTCGAAGGACGAGATTCAGGTCCCACGGAACCATCCTGGTGACTGAACGAGGACGTATCCTGACGATGGCCTTGGCAAAACGTCTGATCACAGGCAGAGATATAAGCTCGAACCCGAGGAGAGCACTGATGGCAGAAATCTGTACCCGGATCGTAGAAGGCTGAAGGCCACAGTCGAATCCTTCCTGGAGGAAATCCAGAATAGAGGCAGAGGAACAGGAAGTTGGCGAAATCCCCTTGGAACCACACCAACTGTGAAATCTCTTCCAGATCTTAATGTATCGCAGAGAGGTAACCTTCTTTCTACTCTGCAGAAGAGTCTCAGCCACATGACAAGAAAAACCTTGCGCTCTCAGCAGTCCGCGTTCAATCTCCAGGCCGTCAGGTGGAACACGGCAGGGTTTGGGTGTAGGAATGGACCCTGATGTAGAAGGTCTTTCCAAGCTGGGAGCTTCAGAGGGGAAGAGATACCTAGAGCGATCAAGTCGGAATACCAGACTCGCTTCGGCCAGTCTGGTGCTATCAGGATCACAGAGGCGTGGTCCTTCTTGATCTTCTGCAGGACCCTGGAGATTAGGGCAAACGGAGGGAAAACGTATGCGAGACGGAAATCCCATTCCTGTGAGAAGGCATCTATTGCCAAGGGATGATCCTGAGGCCTGAGGGAAAAGAAGACCGGAACCTGAGCATTGTCTCTGGAAGCCATTAGGTCGACCTCGGGCAAGCCCCACCTTTGGACGATTAGATTGAAGGCTCTCGGATGCAGAGCCCACTCGCCGCTTAGCACAGGAGTTCTGCTCAGGAAATCTGCTTGAGAATTCAAAGTTCCTCTGAGGTGAACGGCGGACAGAGTCATGTGATGGGCCTCTGCCCAAAAGGAAATCCTGAGCGATATACGGAGAAGTTGAGGACTTCTTGTGCCCCCTTGTCTGTTGACATAGGCTACCACTGCTTGATTGTCGGAACGAAGCAAAATGTCCTTGCCGGCGAGCAGATGCTCCCAGTGATGCAGAGCTTTTTCTACTGCAAGTAACTCCAGACAGTTTGAGGGAAGAAGTGTTGTAGCTGGAGACCAGAGACCCTGCACAAACAGGTCTTGATACGTAGCTCCCCATCCCTTGATGCTGGCGTCGGTGGTGAGAAGTACCTTGGAGACAAGAGACCATCTTTTCCCGGCTGCAAGGACGTTCCGTTGGAGCCACCAGGAGAGGGAAGCTCTGACCTGCGGAGGAAGACAGACACGCCTGTCCAGAGCCAAGGGGGTGTCTTCTAGATGGTTGAGGACAAATCTCTGAAGTATTCTCATGTGGGCCAGAGCCCAGGGCACTGCATAATTTGCGGAGACCATCTTGCCCAGCAGGGACATACATAACCGTAAGGGGCTGCGGTGCGCAGAGCGAATTCTGCGTACTAGGAATCGAATCCCCTCTATTCTGGCAGTCGGAAGGAAAGCCTTCCCGGAGCAGGAATCCAGGCGAAGACCCAGGAACACTAGATGTTGAGAGGGAATGGTGCAGGATTTGTCCCAGTTCAGAATCCAGCCGAGACTTTGTAATGTGTTGACCACCGTGGAAAGATGAACCCGAAGAATCTGCGCCGACCGGGCATGGATAAGCCAATCGTCCAGATAAGGAATGACTGAGATACCCTGAACACGGAGATGGGCCGCCACGACTGCCAAGAGTTTTGTGAAAACTCTTGGTGCTGCTGACAAACCGAATGGCAGGGCTTGAAACTGGAAATGCTGGACAGTTGAACCCCGAGGAATCGCCACTCTCAGGAAACGTTGATGAGACGGATGGATGGGAACGTGGAAATATGCATCCTT
Source organism: Spea bombifrons (assembly GCF_027358695.1). Lineage (NCBI taxonomy): Eukaryota > Metazoa > Chordata > Amphibia > Anura > Pelobatidae > Spea > Spea bombifrons. The sequence goes on along the minus strand of NC_071092.1, from coordinate 19,921,709 downwards.
TAGGTCTAATGAAGCCATGAAGTCGTTGAGGCATAAGGTGTCGAGGGTGGATCTCACTGTTTCCATCTTGAACCTGATGAACTGGAGGTGACGGTTCAAAAAACGCAAGTCTATGATTAAGCGAAGGCCACCCGGTTTCTTGGGGACCAGAAAAACCGGAGAATAAACCCCCTGGCCTTGTTCTGGCCAAGGAACAGGAACCAGGACTCTGATGTCTGTCAACTGATGAATGGTGGAAAACAGGACCGACCGCTTCACCTGGTCTGGAGGAAGGTGGGAGATCAAAAAATGGTCCGAAGGTCTGGTCCGGAATTGAAGTTGATAGCCGTGCGATACAACGGCTCTCACCCAGGGGTCTCGGGTGAGTGAGAACCAACTGTCGGTGAAAAAACGAAGTCTTCCTCCCACCGGAATGGAGAAGGCGTCATGCAGCGTTCTTGGGGTCTTGAAACGCTTTGGGGAAGGCGATCCTGTCAAATCTCCCCCTTCCCCGAGGGAATCTGCCTCGAAAGTTTTGCTCTCTAGACGAGGGGTTGAATCTAGAACTATGGCCTCTAGATTGTCCCGGGAAAAAAGGCCGAAAGGACTGCCGTCTTTTCGAAGGAGGCTTTCGCTGAGGCATCCAATGCTTGTCCCCTGTGGTCTTCTCCAAAAGGGACTCCAGCTCTTCCCCAAATAAAGTCTTGCCCTTAAAAGGGATATTAAGAAGCCTGTTCTTAGAGGCATTATCCGCCGCCCAGGCCTTAAGCCACAAGGCTCTTCTAGCTGCCACCGAAAGCGCCGAAGCTCTGGCTGTCATTCTGATGTTTTCGATTGAAGCATCACAGAGAAAATCCACGGCCAATCTCACGGCAGCAACATTCTTGAGGATAGTCTCCCTGGAGGTTTTGGCAGCAATATCCTCTTCGATCTGGGAGAGCCAAATCTTGACAGCTCTGGAAACTGAGGCAGAAGCAATTCCAGGTTTAAAGGCCGCAGCCGAAGCCTCGAAAGATTTCTTAACTGCAGCTTCGGCTTTCTTTTCCATGTGGTCAGAAAAATGAGAGCCATCCTCAAGGGGCAGAGTAGTCTTTCTGGAGACCTTCATAACAGCAGTATCCACCAGCGGGGTAGCGCAAAAATCAGCAAAGTTCTCATCAAAGGGAAACATGCGTTTAACCCGTCTGGACATGTTAACCCTCCTTTCCGGGTGGTTCCATTCCTGCTTGATAACGTCAGAAAGTGCAGGATGAACAGGGAACGAGGCAGACTGCTTGGAGAAGCTGGCACCAAAGAAAGAGTCATTTTTCTGGGTGGAGGCCTCCTCCAAATGCATAGCTGACCTCACAGCAGAAATCAAAGTCTCAATTTCCTCCACCGGGAACAAAAAAGAACTTTCCTCCCGGATCTCTCCTTCCTCTGAGGAACCTTCCTCTACCTCAGGATAATCAAACTCAGAGTCTGAGAACAAAGGCTGACGCCCCAGGAGAGCAGGGTCTTGTACCGCGGGAAGGTGATGATAGGCAGGAACAGGAACAGGAACCGTCTGACGGAAGGCAGAGAAGGTAGACTGCATCTCCTCTTTAAGCCAGACCAAAAATTCCCTACCCCCAGACGGCTCAGAATCCGCTACAGATCTCAGGCAAGCGGAGCAGAGTTTCTTCCTTGAATCCTGCAAAGCCTTGTGACACCCGGAGCATTGGGCATGTTTAGACTTCATAACAGCTTTCTTGGGCTTGACCTCAACAGAGGGCGGCTCAGAATTATCAGGGGCCAACATGATGAAAGATGCAACAGCACCTGACCAAAAGAAGCAGCAGGAACACACACAGCATTCAAATAGCTTACCTTCCATATATACAGTGAAAAAGGAGCTGAAATTAGGCTGGAATCTGCAACAGCAGAGAGTTTGGCGCCAAATTTTCAAATTCTGACCAAAACGAGGCTTGGAATGCACAACCAGAAGTGCAGAAGCCCAATCGGAAGACAGCAGACACCATATTGGCCGAAGCCAGTAAGCCGCAACAGCGGCATCTAGTGGCTGAAACACAGACCGGCAGGCGTCCCCGGCTATAGGAGGTGCTGGCAACCTGCTGGCATCTCCGTACACACGGCCGGTGGAGCTGCCGCTAACCGCCAGGACGGCGGCCAGGATCACCGCCGGGACGCCGGTACAGCCGAACACCGCCGGGGTGCCGGCACTGCCGCGATCACCGTGACGACGGCGCCGCCGGGGGCCGCGATAACCACCGGGACGACGGAGCCACCGCGGCCGCGAACACCTCCGAGACGACGGCGCCGGGACGACGGTGCCGCCGCGGCCGAGATCATCGCCGGAACAAGCGCTGGGCGACGCAGCACCAGCCATCAGGCTGAGGTGCAAGGTATCCCCCAGGAATGGGGGCTTAGCCCGGGGAAACGGCTCAACCTAGAGCCTAGAAAATAATAAAAAGGTAGACGAGTCCCCTACCTGGTAGGGCAGGAAAAAAACACTGGTGTTAGTAGGAGGGGAGGGCCCTTTTAAAGTTTGGAGTCCTGCCCTATCAGGTACGGAGGAGGAGTCTATCCTTGTGTCACCTGGGATGGCAGGGAAACAACCTTTAAGATACTTACAAGATGGTATAGGGTCCCTTTGGACATCCACAGGTTTTTACCCCAAGTGTCACCTACCTGTTGGAGAGGCTGGGCCCATCCAGGTTCCTTACAACACATTTGGTGGTCGTGCCCCGTTATTATACCCTTTTGGGAAGCCGTCGTAAAAGCCATTCGTGAAATTGCCAATCCTGATTTTCAGGCTTCTCCCGAATCTATTCTCCTCCATCACACAGATATTCCGCTTACGAGTTACAAAAAGTCTCTGACATTCCATCTGATTAATGCGGCTAACGCTATTCTCCCTCGACACTGGAAGTCAGCCACCCCTCCCTCATTTTCAGCTTGGGTAAATCAGGTTGAATTTGTTTACCAAATGGAAGTTTTGGTTTGGTCCGCCAAGGGTGCTGGTCATAAAATTGAGCTTAGATGGTTCCATTGGCGTACATACGTGGCGAACTTGGAAAAGCATCTCCCACCTATCTCTTTATAAGGCGATATCTGCTACTTGCCTCTCATGACACGAGGTTTTGCCGGGGGACTCCCCTTGTATGCTTTCTCGTGTGCATTTCCATATGGGGCACTTGATTGCCACTGGTTATCGGGACATCCCACTGGACCCTGGGACTGACATGTTTCGTTATAATTTCTTTGTTATTTTTTTATTTTTACATGCCGGGTATTCTTCCTCCTTCGCGGATTGTCCCAACCATACCACTGGGACGGGCGTGATTACACATTTGTAGTGCCTGGCCAGTTTTATGTTCTTTATTTAGTTCATACACTCTGCAAGGTGCCGTTAATTAACCTTCTCACATACTTAAAGCCAATACAGAGAGGTGCATTTGCTCCTTTACATGTCTCATCGAATGCAACCTCTCAGCTCTCCATTGCGATAATGTCACCGGTTTCCAACCGTCTGGGGCTGATATCGTTGTAAGCCTTTACCCTCTGAGTCTATATGTGTTGATACTGTACCTTATGTGTTGGCTATGTGTCAGGTTTGAATTTGTTACTTTTACCTGTGATACACGGGCCACCCAGACCACATCGCAAATTTAGCTTATCTACCGCAATGTCTACTTTTGGTCTATAATATCCTTACTGTCATGTTTCTGCTTGTATCAACACCACTGTGTACCGTGTTCCTTAGACATATGTCCAACCATACCGGATGTTCATTGTTATTTCTGTATATGACACTCTGTATTGTGTTTATTTTCCCAAACGTGCAATAAACAGAGAATTGAGGGGAAAAAAAAAAAGTATATATATTCAGCTGTTATTTTGAAATCATATTTCAAGAGATAAATACTTATGTAGTTAAAAATGGATGTCTAATGCGTATATGTGATGGGGCCCATCACATAAATCAGTAACAAAGGGAGGGTCTTGCTGGTGGCAGGAATACAAATAGTGCTGGCTGGAGGCGATCATACAAGGGTCTGGGGGGCACCACATTAATCTATACTAAAAAGGTGCTGGCCGAGGCATCAATACACAAGGGACAAACACACTAAGGGGGGTATCAACGACAAAATCCAGTGTGTGTGTGGGTGTGGCAGAGCCTGTCCTGGTGTGCGCGTCTGGGTGCCAGCGTGGAAAAGACTGTCCTGGTGCGTGCGTTTGGTTATCTGGTTCCTGGCACTTAATTTACAGTAGGAACTATTTCATCTTTACTTATCCAGAGATAAAACGCCCTCCTGAATTTGTAGTGACGTATGTATGTACGTGTGTGTTTTTTTTTTTTCATAAAAATGGGCTGCTCAGTCTTAAATGCCCGGGCCTATTTTTTGTCCCAGTCCAGGCCTGTTAGGATCTGTCCGTTTTGGCACTATTAAAACCTCTTTTGGTGCTTTCTAGCAGGGAAGGGATTATATATAAAACTATACACGAGTGATTAATAGGAGCGGCCCAAAAACCCACTAATTTTTACTAACCATTTGTTTTCCCTGAATAGTGGCAGTACACGTCAATTTAATTGACTCAAAACTCTGTGCCAGATTACCATCCCAAGAAACACTGCATCTCCTTGGGCTATTCTTAAAACAGCTTTCCATTTGTGCACAGATTACAAACTTCTTCCTGCAACCGTCTGGTAGCAGAACAGAACCTTCTGCGCAAGCAACATGCTTTGCTTCAAAGGCAGACTTCTTCGGAGTGGGTGGCGGTATTCTGTCCTTATCTAGTTTTACTGGAGGTACAGGACTAGACATCTGCATGCAAGGTCAGAAATAAGACAACCAGGAGGGGAGAGGATATTTTAGAGACAAAGAAAAATCTTACCGTAAACTCCTATTTGTGTGGCAGATGGGCGACACAGAAATCCTTGTACTGACATGCACCCACTGCAGTCAGACAGGTGGTACAGCTTAAATATCCAATTTTGAGTTTGGTGAGCACTCGGAGGAAGACTAGCCCCAGACAGCAACCCGTGTGCCACCCCTCAGGACTATCGTCCATCCTCGAAGGGGGCAAGAAAGAACTGAGGATTGTTGGAGCGAGGATTTATGGGCAAGGAGGAGGGGGGTTTAACCTTTTCATATAGTTTTACAGGCATTACAAGTGTTAAAAGTTCATTTTATTGCCTTTGCTAGGTCTGCAGCAGTTGGGCTTTCTAAGTTTTTTTTGTTTTTGTTTTTTTTAATTACTTTAGGGCTCTTGTAGGATTTTAAAATTAGAAGCCATTACTTTAAAACTGGGTTATGTTTCAATAATACACTTACACTACCTGCAAAACCTTGTTTTGTGTAGTAGAAATGTGTACTGTTAATGGTGAATTTAAAAGGCTGCTAAATGGAAGAGACTTTCAAAAACAGAAACCTTAATATGCTCACCCTAGAACAGGGCTCAACAAATCCCAGGTGCCATGGCGACAGTTTAGTCCTGGCGCCTAGGTGTTAGTCAGCCTGTTACATCTACAAAAGATTGCCCCCACATCACCACAATCGTGGTGATCGCATGGGCACTGCTGCTGTCTGCCCAGACCAGCACAGCCACTCAGAGCCCGCCCTCGAGCCTGAGATCACTCCCACGGAGTGATCCTGTAGGCTGAAAACGCGGTTGCAGGAAAACCAGCAATCGCGGTTTCAGCTGCCACAGGCAGCTTCAGGGAAGGGGGTGATGTGCCGATTTGGTCCCCACACAACATAGAAACATAGAAAGTGACGGCAGATAAGAGCCAGAAGGCCCATCCAGTCTGCCCAACCTCTGAGTACTCTCCTTTAGTACTTGCCCTTATCCTATATCTAGCTTGGCATTATGCCTATCCCATGCTTGCTTAAATGACTTTACTGTATTAACATCTACCACTTCCACTGGGAGGCTATTCCATGCGTCCACTACCCTTTCCGTAAAGTAATATTTTCTGATGTTACCATTAAACCTTTGCCCCTCTAGTTTATGCTTGTGTCCTCTTGTTGCGGTTTTATTTCTTCTTTTAAATAAACTTTCTTCCTTTACTTTGTTGATTCCCTTTAAGTATGTAAATGTTTCTATCATATCCCCCCTGTCCCGTCTTTTTTCCAGGCTATATAGGTTAAGATCCTTTAACCTGTCCTGGTAAGGTTTATTTTGTAATCCATAAACCATTTTAGTAGCCCTTCTCTGCACTTTCTCCAACATATCTATATCCTTCTGGAGATATGGTCTCCAGTACTGTACACAATACTCCAAGTGAGGTCTCACCAGTGATCTGTACAGCGGCATGAGCACTTCCCTCTTCCTACTGCTAATACCTCTCGCTATACAACCAAGCATTCTGCTAGCATTACCTGCTGCTCTACTGCATTGTCTACCTACCTTTAAATCCTCAGAAATAATTACCCCTAAATCCCTTTCCTCACACGTTGAGGTTAGGACAGTACCAAATAGTCTATACTCTGCCCTTGGGTTTTTATGCCCCAGGTGCATTACTTTGCATTTATCCACGTTAAATGCCAATTGCCACAGCTCTGACCATTTTTCCAGCTTACCTAGATCGTTTGCCATTTGGCTTCTTCCTCCAGGAACATCAACCCTGTTGCAAATTTTTGTGTCGTCGGCAAATAAACATACCTTTCCATCAACACCATCTGCAATATCACTAATGAAAATATTAAAGAGAATGGGTCCAAGTACAGATCCCTGAGGTATCCCACTGGTAACAAGACCTTGTTCTGAATATACGCCATTGACTACAACCCTCTGTTTTCTGTCACTCAGCCACTCCTTAATCCATTCAACAACATTGGGATCTAAACCCAGAGATTGCAGTTTATTTATAAGTCTTCTATGTGGGACAGAGTCAAAGGCCTTACTGAAATCCAGATACGCAATGTCTACTGCACCACCTTGATCAATTACTTTAGTCACCCAATCAAAAAAATCAATAAGATTTGTTTGGCAAGATCTTCCTGAGGAAAACCCATGTTGTTTTTGATCTTGAAAGCCATGTGACTTCAGATGTTTAACAATCCTTTCCTTTAACATTGTTTCCATTAATTTTCCCACTACAGATGTAAGACTAACTGGCCTGTAGTTGCCCGACTCCTCCCTACTGCCTTTTTTGTGTATAGGCACAACATTCGCTACTTTCCAATCCCCAGGGACAACTCCCGTTACCAATGATTCGTTAAATATATCAGTTAACGGTTTTGCTAGTACACCCCCAAGTGTGGGGACCTGACACAACACCCCCCAGCTGCCCAATCGTTCCATGAGAGCAGCAGTGCAGCATTAACCCCTTCAATCAGATCACTCCTGACCAACTGTTAGTTTAAAAAAATCCTGGCTCCTAACTTTTTTTAGCTGGCGCCTAGATTCACAACAAATTTGTCAAGCCCTGCCCTAGAAGATAACACGGGGAGTAGAAACAAATGTATGCTTAAATATTAGAGCAGTGCCAAAACTACTGGACATGATTGTAAGTCAGGTAGTGTATGAAAGTTGTATATTCTAGAAAGATAAGCATATACTGGGAAGAGACCACAACATATCTGCATCACCAAAAGGAGAAACATTAGTAAAACAGTCCATCTGTAGAAATCAATGCACGAGAAGTAGTTTACCTATGATCTAAAAAGTAGTGAGTGTCTATACATTGATGTAGAGGCTGATTTAGCCATATTAGTATTTTACCTAATTTAAGGGTCATTCAACTGGTGGCGAGCCAAACAAGTTGCAATATACAGCAGTGATTTTTATTTTATTAATAGCATTTACAGAATTAAGTATTTAATCACTTTTTTTACACCGTTTGTTGCGTATACATACTGGTCATATCCGCAGCACCACAAAGTTAGAAGTCTGTTGCCTGAGTGTTTCCCTGTTATTTGTGCATATTTTGACATCTTGCCCAAACTTCTGATCAATGTTATGGTAAGTAGAGTAGCTCAGGGTTCTATCCAAAGCCTACTACTGTTTACTATAGCACAAAGGGGATAAAAACAAAACCCGTTTTGTTAACATAGTAAATTATTTTGTAAAGGAAAAAAACCCACACACTGGACTAAATAATTAAATCTTTATTTTCAATAGCGTGCTAGAAATTATTGGTCTTGTCCAATGTAAAACTTTGACAGGAAGTCAGCAGGTCGTGGTGCCTCGGTTTCATGGAAGTATCGCATTATATGTGTTCTTTGCTTCCAAACCTTTATAGTTTCTTCAAGGTCCATTTTTCCCTAAAGCATAACATAATATTTTGTTGTAATTAGTTATATTTCGGTTGGATTCAATGTTGCACGTGAAAATAAAACACTACTTAAAAGCAGATGCATAAGAAGTGGCTTACCTATCATTTATTTATTTATTTTTTTTAAATAGGAGGTCCGACTATAAGATCCGGATCTCCCGCAGCGTTGCAAGGGACATGGACGCTCCTCTCTGGCAGCCAGTAAAACGTCTGCGCGATGCACACACAGACAGCCCCCGGTGCTACCTAGCACTTCAGCTGGGGCATCTATGACGGAGCGCCGGTGCGACATGCCCTTCTGGCGTTCCATCACACAAGCCCTGGTGGAAGTGCCAGGCACCAGCGGAGGTTGTCTGCGTGTGAGGGATCTGGATCTTAGTCTTATAGTCAGACCTCTATTTGAGGGCAGCTTTTTAAAAGAAAATCTGAAAGTTGTAATTTTCCCTTAAATTTGCCTTGAAGAAATGAGATGAGGTACTCCCCCACCCTTTGTGAAATGCTGTCATGAGTATCCCAAATAGCCAGTAGGGCTGGAGGGGCCCTTACATTGGCCTGCACTTTTATATCTTGGACAAATGTGTATAGGTGTAGTTTACAGAACCTGGATTGTGTGAAGGGACCTAGGATAGTTCATGTGCCAGTGAACAATGATCCTGCCACCAATATTTAGTCTAGCAAGACTGTAAAAGGATTAATGGTATAGAAGAGGTGCTAGCACCACAGTAAAGGTGTAGTTCTCCCTTGAGAGAGAGCATTAAGTAGAAAACAAAACAGCTCTTTTACTTCTCCCAAGAGGCCTCCAAAGGGGAACAGCACCTTCAAGCACCGCAAAAACATACCGTTTAGTATTCATCTGACGTTGCTTATAGCAGTGTACATATTTCCGCTTGTTCACTTAACTATATAAAGCATATTTGTTCATTGTATACCAATATATACCATGTTATCTTGGTCTGCTCCTCTCACCTTACTCAGGATCCCTCATCTGCTCTTGACCCCTACACTAGCTTATATCTTAAACCTCTCCCCCTCTCTACTTGATCTGTCCCATCCTCCTTTAAGCATGCTACTGTAACTCCTATCCTGAAGAAAAAGCCCTTACTGGACCCGACTGATCTGTCCAACTTCCTCTGACCTCCATGCTTCTTAAAATAGTTTACACACAAATAACTAAGTTACTTAACTCAGGGCTTGACAAATTTGTTGTGAATCTAGGCGCCAGGTAAAAAAAAAGTTAGGAGCCAGGATTTTTTTAAACTAACAGTTGGTCAGGAGTGATCATCCCACTTACTAAACTCATAGCATTTGACCTGGAAGCACCCTGGACTTTCAGGTCAGTGCTGTTTTTTTTTTTTTTTTTTTAACCCTTTCAATGCTGATGTTCCATTGGAGCACAGCATTGACTGATATTTAGTCCCCACAAGGTTGTGGGGACAAATGTTAACCCCTGCAACGCCACGAATGCGTCATACACAATTGTGGCATTGAAGGGGTTAACGCTGCACTGTCGCTCTCAGGGAGCGATCAGGCAGCAGGGGGGTGTTGGGGCTGCTCTCCACACTCATGTGGAGACCAAAGAACCCTCTCCCCTGTCCCTGAAGCTGCCTCTGGCTCAATTGCTGGTCTATAGACCAGCCATTGCAGGGGGGGGGGGGGTGTCTCTGATGACTGCTGTAGGCTTCCATGCCTACAGGAATCAAAGGGCTTGTGGGGGCTTGTTTTTGCTGGTCTGGCTTCCAGGCAGACCACCAGCAGCAGAGTCCCTTACAAAACGGGAATTAACTCCTTAATGCTGCGATCGTGGCATTGAAGGGGTTAACGCTGCACTGTCGCTCTCATGGAGCGATCAGGCAGCAGGGGGGGTGTTGTGTCAGGTGCCCACACTTGTGTGGGGACCCAAACACTCAACCCCCTTTCCTGAAGCTGCCTGTGGCAGCTGAAAACACGATTGCTGGTTTTGCAGCAACTGCGTTTTCAGCCTACAGGATCACTCCGTGGGAGTGATCTCAGGCTCAGAGTGGCTGTGCTGTCTGCCCAGACTCCTGGGCAGACAGCAGCAGCGCCCCCATGTGGTGACTCAGCCTCTCACATCCACAATTTTTTCTGGATGTAAGAGGCTGACAAAACCTAGGCGCCAGGACAAAATTCTGTCGCCATGGCGACCTGGGATTTGTCGAGCCCTGACTTAACTCCTTACTTGACCCCCTGGATTCGGCTATAGACATTCTACTGAGACTGCCCTTACCAATGACCTCACTGCTAAATCCAAAGGCCATTACTCCATTCTAAAATAAAGAAGCAGAGGCTCAGCACTCAAATGGTAAGGAGAGTTTACTTCACGCATTTGCCTGCGTGAAATAAACTCACCTTACCACTTGAGTGCTGAGCCTATGCTTCTTTATTTTGGATTTATTGAAGGACTTGGTGGTACCCTGACTCGTGCACCATCTCACTACCGAGTGCTGTATTCCAACCTTTTTTTCTGTGTATTACTCCATTCTAATCCTACTGGAACCATTCACAGCTTTTGAAGAAAATCCTTCTCAAGTTTGGTCTTCAAGACTCTCCTGGTTCACATCCTACCTCTTACCAAAACTTCAGCCTCCATCTCCAGTAACACTTCCACTTCCCCTCTCAGGGGTAGCCCAAGGCTCAGTCTCTTTACACTACCTTACTTGGTAAAAAAGTCTCATCCTTTGGCTTTCAGTATCACCTGTATGCCAATGACACCCAGATAGAACTGCCTTGCCTCTGTCTCTAACTGGATGTCTGCATGTTTCCTATAAGCTACTCTCAAAAAATGAACTCCTCATATTCCCTCCCTCCAATGCTTATATTCCCTCAACGGTCTCCCTAAGTGTCAATGGTGCAATAATCTCCACAGCCCCTCTCGCAGTTCATTCCTTCCCAGCACTAGATGCCACTAAGGCTTTTGTCCATGCCCTCATCTCTCACCTTGATTATCACCACTTTATTAACACCTCTCCCCTCCCCACTTTAGAATTCACTTCAAAATCCTGACAATTGCTTTCAAGACTCTTCATAGCGGTTCCCCTACTTGCATCGAGTCATCTATCTGTAAATACATTCCTAACCCATCTCCACTCAAACTCTGTGTCCTCTACTCTTATTGCTAGCTCTAATGTACGCTTGCATAATTTCTCAATAGCTGCCCCTATCTTCTGGTATGCCCTCCGCCTGCCTTTGGTCTTTCAAGAAAATCCCTCAACTACCCCCCCAATTTTTAACGACTTACAAAGTTACACATTAAACCCATTCCTCCTATAATCCTTAGCTTACCTCTTGTGCAATACACTCCCTCTAAACTGTAAACTTGTTTGAGCAAGGCCCACCTTCCCTGATTTTGTAAGTCATGTTACATACTACATATGTCCTGTTCACTCATTTTACAGCCACTGTCACCGACAATCCAAAAGTCTTATGACCCAAAATACAAAAAAGTGAAGCACAATATCCTAATTAAATATAAGTATTACACCTTCTGGTGAGGTGGTGCTGCAAAGACACAGGAACAAACTCCCCAAAATGTTCCAAATTAAACAATCAAAACCACGCAAGTGTCTGCGCACCCAAATAATAAGCGAGTAAATTTTATGTACAAAGATACCCTTCCAGCAAGCGTTCCCACACACTGTATTCAAAAGGCTCATATATTTAAAGGGAAGAGAAAAAAGAAAATTATGGTGTAGTATACCAAAGTAGGTCTAAAAACAAACAAAAAACATGCTATTAAGCAGATCGGACGCTTACAATTTAAAGGGCATAAATATGCCCATACATAGAGTGTGATGATCTCCTTAGGAGTTTCTTTATCCCAAACTGGTACTTGTAGATAAAGAAAGTAGGCAGCGGAGGGGAGTAGATAAAAACGATAATTTTAATGTATAAAAGAAAGGCAAACTTGTTGTCCTCTGTTTCGGATGTTAGAGTCCAGGCTTCAAACTTCATAGCAGCGCTACCACAAAGACTCAGTCTTAGTCCTCTGATCCACTTCCTCCTCCCAATGTCATCTGGTGAAGCAAGCGAAACGCGTAGTGTGTGTTGCCTTATTCAGGTGCGCAGACACTTGTGTGGTTTTGAAAAGTCTTATGACCACTAGTCCCAAAGCCCAATTCAGGACAACCAATAAAAAAAAAAAAAAAAAAAGTATATATTGTTTGCTTGGCAAACAATGATAAACATGTTGATGTCATTGTGGTTCAAATAAAATTAGTTTAACTTGTCATATTAAAAATTACCTTGATAACAAGCATGTCAATTACTCTTGGATCAGTAACATGGACATTCTTCTGAAACATCTCCCGCACTTTGTCTCTTCCCTGCTTCACTGTGACATCCAACTGGTAAACCTGGACTGAAATTGTAACACAGGCATGGAATATATAGCAATAGCTTAGTATAATTATACAAAATACAGCTTAATGTTTAATGCAAACAGAACAAACTACGCATCTATAAAATTACAAAGGAGATGCTTTCTTTAACCCCTTCGTGACAAAGTCTGATTTTACTTTTTGTACCCTTCGTGACAATGGCCGTTTTAACATTTCTGCACTGCTCGTGTTTAGCTGTACATTTCTTATTTCCCATTTACTGAACCCACACAAGTTATATATATTGTTTTTTTCAGGACAAGGGCTCTCTTTAGATGACATTGTTTTGATTGTATCATATTATTTACTATTAAAAAAAAGTATAAAATATGGTGAAAAATTTAGAAAAAAAAAAGACTAACTTTTAGATGAAAAAATCTTTTACTCATCTATAAAAGGTAATGAAAAAACCTGCTAAATAGATTCTAGTATTCATCCTGAGTTTAGAAATACCCAATGTTTTTTTCTACACGTTATGGGGCAATAAGTACAGGTAGCGTTATGCTATTTCAAAGCCATTTTTTCCAAATCTGGTAATTCTTCCCCCCATGTGCCATTTCGGGTATCTTTGAAGCCAGCCAATGCAATTTACCCCATTGAATCATATTTTTGAAAACGAGACACCCCAGGGTATTTCAGATGCTAGTATTTTAACTCTTTCCATGCACCATATCTACCACCAGTCTTTGTCAAACTTTGTGGTAGTCATTTTTTTGCATTTGTTTTTTCACACACATTTTACTTCAGGTATGAATTAAAAGGTTCTAGTATATGTCACTATCATAAAACACCCCAATATGTGTTCAGCAACATCTCCTGAGCACAGCGATACCTCACATGAATGATTTTGCCTGGCTGTTTGGGGGCAAAAGGGCCACATTTGGGGCATGCGCATTTTCAATGTTGAACTTTGGCGTTTGGCGATCAACTGCCCATGCCCTATTTGAGCTGGGCCATTTCAGTAGGCCATTTCAGTATGCCCAATAAAGCCATATGCAATTTACCCCATTGAATCATATATTTTTGAAAACTAGACACCCCAGGGTATTCCAAATGCTGGTATTTTAACTCTTTGCATACACACATTTTACCACTAGCATTTTTTCAAAGTTTGCAGTAGTATTTTTTTGTGTATTTTTCCCCTCCACACACCTACTTTATGTATGAATTTACAGCTCCAGGTATATGCCGCTGTCACACGACACCCCAATATGTGTTCTGCAACATCTCCAGAGTACAGTGATACCCCACATGCATGGGTTTGTCATTTTTGGGGGCACTAAAAGGCCAACGAATTTCAGTTTCGATTAGTTGAATGGATTTTTATCGATTATAAAATGAGGGTTTTTACAGAGCAAACGCTCTGAAAAATAACCCTCATTACATAATCCGTTTCAGTGACTCACAGCAGCAGTTCCTGCTTACCAGTCCCTCCCTGTAATCACTGTGACTACTGGCCCCGCCCCTTCCTTCTCCAGAACCACATGGCTGTGGCACTCATCTAACCAAGTATAAAATTAATATCTTGGCTGCTGAAAGTTAGGGAAGGTGGGGGTTAATTTAGGGGCAGCTATGGTTAATGGGGTGTTTAGGGTTAATTTGAGGAAGTTGTGGTTAATGGTGTGTTTAGGGTTAATTTAGGGGCCATTGTGGCTGATGGGGTCTTTAAGGTTAATTTAGGGGATGCTGTGGTTGATGGGGTGTTTAGGGTTTATTTAGGGGGTAGTTATGGTTAATGGGGTGTTAAAGGTTAATTTAATGATGAGGACTGAGGGTTAATTTAATAAAGTTAACTTAAGGTGCAGTTGGAGATAAAGGGGGCAGTCTAAATCTAAATCCTGGGGGCAGTGAAGGTTAACCCAGTACTTATTTATAAAAGTATGGTGTCAGTGTGATGCGAACGGGTCTGTGACTATGAGGGGACTATGAGATATCTGGGGGTTATAAGGCATATCTGGGGAGGACGGAGTGACATAACGGGGGGTATAAGGCATATATACGGCATATACGGTATATAAGGCATATACGGGGAGGACGGAGTGGTGTACCAGGGTGTATAAGGCATATCTGGGGCCACAGTGGCATATCTGGGGGTAGAGTGGAGTGGCATATGTGGGGAGGGCAGCGTGCCATGCCTGGGGAGGATGGAGTGGTGTATCAGGGGGTATAAGGCGTATCAGGCACAGTGGCATATGTGGGAGGCAGTGCGGCATACGTGGGAGGCAGCGTGGCAAGCCTGGGCTCAAATGTGCGTAAATTGGGGGGGGCTGGTTGGGAAATAAAGACAAGAAATGCATTTTATCAAAGTTTTTTTTATTCTGCCGTTTGTATTTATCATCATTTGTTTATTAAATTATTTTAAATAAATGAAAAAATTTACATTCATTATTTTTATCCGATTAATCGAAAAAAATAATCGGCCAACTAATCGATTATGAAAATAATCGTTAGTTGCAGCCCTAATTTAATATGCCAGTATTTTAACTCTTTCCATGCGAGAATTGTTTTAAGCTAATGTGCTAATTTTAGTTTTACCGTATTTGCTCGATTATAAGACAAGGTTTTTTTCCCAGAGCAAATGCTCTGAAAAATACCCCTCATCTTATAATCGCGGTAGTCTTCTAATCAGACCTCATTCTGCTGGGGCCATGATGCTTACCGGGCTTTGATCGCAAGCAGCGTCTCTGCTATTAGCTGCAGGAGAACAGGAAGGTAGCACATAACTCTACCTCCCCTTCCTCTGGGGGCAGGGCCAGAGATGTTGCTCGCACAGCCGGGCCCCTGCAGAAGTCTGCGAGTGGGAAATCTGCAGTTCAGGTGGGGGGTGGGGGGGTTTGAGCGTGTCTGTATGTATGTGTGATTAATGGAATAAATGAGTATTTAAATGTTTGTGAATTAGTGTGTGTGTGAGTGATAGCATGGATGTGTAAGGGGGGTGGGGGTAGTAGCATGGCATAGAGAGGCTGTAATCACACTTCTAACATCCCCAGGTTCCAGCATGTACTGGCTGCCTTGGCTTGATAGGAGTGTGATTGCTATTAGCTATATATATATATATATATATATATATATATATATATATATATATATATATATATATATATATATATATATATATATATATATATATATATATATATATATATATATATATATATATATATATATATATATATATATATATATATATACATATACATATATACATATACACATATATATATATATATACATACATATATACATATATATATACATATATACATATATATACATATATACATATATATATACATATATACATATATACATATATACATATATATACATATATACATATATACATATATACATATATATATACATATACATATACATATACATATATACACATATATATACATACATACACACACATATATACACACACATACATACATATATATACACATATATACACACACATATACATACATATTAGGGCTGCAACTAACGATTATTTTAATAATCGATCAGTTGGCCGATTATTTTGTCGATTAATCGGATCAAAAAATACATTATTTTAAATTGAAGAAAAATTGCAATAAAAAACGTACAATTTACACTTTCATCTCTTTATTGCAATGGCCTCTCTCTATTCACCTTCTTATTTTACTGACATAAAAGCTACAAGAACCCAAACACAGTGTTTGTCAAACTAGGTTTTAATACAAAGTTATTAGTAAATATTAATTCATATGTTAACTATTTTTCATATTTAATAAAAACTGAGAAAAAAAGCCGTGTTTAAATTTTTTTTATTTACCAAACTGCCCCCCAGTTATGCACATCTGACCCCCAGCTTGCCACTCTGCCCCCATAAATGCCTTATACCTCTTATATGCCAGATTCCACTGTGCCCCCTGATATGCCACTGTGCCCCTGATATGCCATATACTCCTTATATGCCAGTGATATGCAACTGAGCCCCCTGATATACCTTTTACCCCCAGGTTTGTTTTATACCCCTCTGATATGCCTAATATCGATATGTCTTATATCCCCTATATGCCACTGAGCCCCCTGATATACCTTTTATCCCCAGATATGTTTATGCCCCCCTGATATGCCTAATATCCATATGCCTTATACCCCCTATATGCCCTAAAAATTCATAATACCCCATACACCACTATAACTCACCCATATACCACTCTGACTCCTCCCCCTCCCATACACCACTCTGGCTCCTCCCCCTCCCATACACCACTCTGGCTCCTCCCCCTCCCATACACCACTCTGGCTCCTCCCCATCTCATACTCCACTCTGCCTCCTCCCCCCTCCCATACACCACTCTGCCTCCTCCCCCGCCCATACATCACTTTGGCTCCTCCCCCTCCAATATACCACTCTGCCTCCTCCCCTCCCATACATCACTTTGGCTCCTCCCCTCCCATACTCCACTCTGCCTCCTGTGAACCTCCGTTTCTGACAAGACACCAGGGAGCCGGGTAGAGAGGCAGAGTGGCGTATGAGAGGGGGAGGAGCCAGAGTGGTGTATTGGAGGGTGGCTCCCATACACCCCTCCGACTCCTCCCCCCTCCCATACACCGCTCTGCCTCTCTACCCGGCTCCGTTACTGAAGGCACTTTCACTGCAGCTTCATAGAAGCCACAGTGTAAGTGAAGGGCAGTAACGGAGTCTGTCTGTGCGACGCAGACCCTCACCGGCTGTCAGAGAGGATGATTCTCTGTCAGCCGGTGGGGGTCTGCATCGCACAGACAGACTCCATTACTGCCCTTCACTTACACTGAGGCTTCTATGAAGCTGCAGGGAAAGTGCCTGTCAGTAACGGTGCCGGGTAGAGAGGCAGAGTGATGTATGGGAGGGGGGAGGAGGCAGATGGGAGGGGGAGAGAGACGGAAGTGAGAGACCGGCCGACAGTGAGGGGAATCCAGGTCCCCTACAGCTTTGCGGGGGATCTGGATTCCGGTGTTATAATCCAATCTCTGTTTGAGGTCGGATTATATAAGGAGAGGAGCATTTGCTCTGAAAAAAACCTCTTTTTATAATCGATAAAAATCGATCCGATTAATCGATGATGAAATTCGTTGACAACGATTTTCATTATCGATTATTATCGATTAGTTGTTTCAGCCGTAATATATCATGGGGCACAGTGGCATATAGGAGGGTATATATCATGGGGCACAGTGGCATATAGGAGGGTATAAGACATTTCTGGAGGCAGAGTGGCATATAGAGGGTTAAAAGGCACATCAT
This sequence comes from Spea bombifrons, assembly GCF_027358695.1. NCBI lineage: Eukaryota > Metazoa > Chordata > Amphibia > Anura > Pelobatidae > Spea > Spea bombifrons. The sequence continues at coordinate 19,903,810 of NC_071092.1, read as the reverse complement.
GGGGCAGCGTGGCAAATAGGGGGGGGTATAAGGCATTTCTGGGGGCAGAGTGGCAAGCCTGGGGGCAGATGTGCATAACAGGGGGGGGCAGGTTGGCAAATAAAAAGAAATAAAAAATATATTTTTCTCAATCATAGCTTTTATTAAATATGAAAATTAGTTTACATGAATTAATATTTACTAGTAAAACTTTTTTCCTATAGGGTAGTCTTATATTCAGGCTTTGTTTTTTTTCCTAAATTAACATTTTGATTTTGGGGGGTCGTCTTATAATCAGGGTCCTCTTATAATCGAGCAAATACGGTATACGGTTTGATGGGGTAAACTGCATTGGCCAGCTCCAAAGATACCCAAAATAGCACATGGGGGGGGGGAAGAATTACCAGATTTGGAGAAAATGGTTTGAAACTGCAAAACGCTACTTGTATTTATTACCCTATAACGTGCAGAATTTTTTTTAAATAAATTGGTTATTTCTAAACTCAGGACAAACCTTATCTATTAAGCAGGTTTTTTCGTTAGCTTATAAAATATTTTAAGAAAAGTCCTTTTTTTCTAGAATTTTCACCATATTTTATACTTTTTTTTTTTATAGTAAGTAGTATGATATAATCAACATCATGACATCTAAAGAAAGCCCTTGTCGACCTGAAAAAAAATATATATATATATATAACTTGTGTGAGTTCAGTAAACAAGAAAATAAAAAACAGCTAAACACAAGCACCATACAAATGGTAAAATAGCCATTGTCACAAAGGGTACAAGAAAAAAAGTCAGCCATTGCCACGAAGGGGTTAATGGGGGTAACAGTCACCCCCCAAGTACTAAGGGGTGAAAACATAGAAAATGTATATAGTTATAGCGTTGCTGTTTACAGAGCAAGTGACTGTATGCACTATAAAACCCTAATCTACTTGAGGGTGGGCCGGGAGCTTTTCGTGTAGTGTTGAGGTCTTTGATAAAAACGATTATACTGGTTTATAAAATTAGGAACCATTGTAAAGCAAAAAAAAAAAAAAAAAAAAAATAATAAAAAAAAAAAAAAAAAAAAAAAAGGGGGCTAAAAACCGACACAAGTTTAGATAACATAAGTAGTTTTATTTATAAATCCTTCCCATAAACCGCATGAGCACAGTTTATAACTATATAAGATCTCACAATACGCTAACTGCGAAAATACACGCAAAGGTCAAACAAAGAGCACCGTAAAACATAATAACACCATGATTACCCTTACCTGCGTTAGGTACCTCCCGATACCATGCCCGATATAGTTCCCGAACACGCCGTTTTGCCTCTCCTAAATCACGACTCAGAAGCGGCTTCACGGCCGTTAAAGAACGACCTAAAGTGGACGCAGCAGATGCCGACGCCATATTTCTTCAGCAAATGCAAGCGCATGAACAGCAACAGCCAATCAAACTGAAGCCTATGAACCACCGATAAACGCGAAAAGATGACGATTAAATACGCGCCTGCTCCAATGAAGGACAGAACTAAAGTCTGTAAAGGCGTGTTACGATATCACCCGTGATACCATTCAGAAGCCATGTTCGCAAATTGCAAAACACATATTTTAATCCGGTCAAGATTTTAAAATCTGTAGAATTTAAAAAATACAGAATGCTTTACTAATACAATGTAAAAAATATCTGCAGTTAAGAGTAGGAACAAATTCTCATGACGTATCATTTTTATAAGCCTTCCTTAAAATGTTTTGCTATATATAGCATAACTAGTCTGATATCTGAGTTTTAGTAGTGTTTGTTTATTGTAACCTGTTTAAGTATGCTTCTACACCCTGTACTCTGTATTGCGTGATTCTATTTGGCGACGGTGCAAGACGTGACAGTAGCAGTGGGTGCATTGGCGTTGCAGTGACACCTAGCAATTAGTAACATCCATGTTACACCCAGTGGGCATGATTTATTGGACAGGTTGAAAATCTAGAATGCATTAAAGGGCTCCTAATTCCCGGAATGTTACGTCTGAAGGTTATCTGCGCAGAAAAAAGAAGCCCTGTATTACTTATGAAACATAACAGTACCCGGTGATGCTCCTTGGTAACCTGCTTGATTTATTGAGATAACCCGAAGAAAGATCTTGTTCACACCTCAAAACATTTCAGCCCTTCAGTCCCATAGGTTTTTTTCCGATGAGAGAGAGAGAGCTTCCTTTTGTTACCATACTTACATGATTAGCTGACAATTAACATAATTGTAATTTAGTAAAAGCTAGAAAAACAAACATATTTTTAATATAGTTTCCCGTCTGAATCCTCACAAAGCTGCATTGACATAAACTACCCTGAAAATGTATTAATTCTGGTGTCCTTATTTCATAAATACCTAATTTATATAGAATTTCTATACTTTCCCAATTCTTACATGGCAGATATTATAAGGTGTACATCAGGGCCGTCCGAAGACTTAACGCCGCCTGGGGCGAAGTTTAAAACGCCGCCCCCCGTCGACGTCGGGGGGGGGATTTTAAACTTCGCCGACGCCATAATCTACGATTCCCCCCCCCCCGGTACTTACCTTTAAACAGTCCTGCGACGAGTCTCCCTGCTCTGCCACGGTGCCGGCTTGTAATGCTGAGCGCCGGAAATTGACGTCACTTCCGGCGCTCTGCATTACAAGCCGGCACCGGGACCGAACAGGGAGACTCGCCGCAGAGGAGAGAGAGAGAGAGGGGCGCCGAGCGGGTAAGCGAAAACCACTCGGTGCCCCTCTCTCCTCCGCTTCAAAAAACAAACAAATAAAAGCGCTTCTAAAGTGCCGCCTGGGGCAATTGCCCCAGTCTGCCCCATTATAGGGCCGGCCCTGGTGTACATTATGCTTTCAAAACTGTTGATTTTTTTACATTTTAAATGCTGAGGTTTCAACTCCCAATTTTGAACGAAGAAATGTAAAACAAATAAAATACCTACAATAGCATATACACAGGGTGTCCAAGTTTTTTCTGCAGTGGGACACTTCATCAGAAATGTATATGTGCATGGGCCGCACTCATTTTTCACCGAGAGAAAATATGGCCTTTAATATGATTTACAGATTGAAATAAAGTAAATGACACAAAACATTTACTTTCCTCTCAGTGGTTTCTGGGCCTAGTAGGTTTTGTCCTCTGAAGTGACTACAAATTCAGGATTCTTGATAAGTAAAAATAAAATAGATCTATTTATTCTAGGGATGTACTGAAATTTCTGGACCGAAACTAAAATTTCAGTAAATCACAGGGCACCATGGCAGCAGAGGCGCCATGCAGCCGTCCCATCGCCAGGGCCATGCCGAGGCAGCAGGTGGCAGGGAGAGGAGGAGAGAAAGGGGTGCAGAGTGGTCGCACATGAAAAAGTTTTTAGCAACCGCTCGGCCCCCTTTGTCTCCTCTGCTCCTTACCGCTGCTCTGATTGCGGTGGTGGGAGCTCAAGGCCTTGGTCGCGTTGCGGCACTTCATGATGAGCGCCGGGATATGACGTCATATCCTGACGCTCAGCGGTGAAGCTGTTTGCGCTGTGGCAGGACAGCAAGACTGAAGCCTCGTGCTCCCACCATAGGACCTCACCAGGGCAAGTGAACTGCAAGGGGGGGTAGATAGTAAGAAAGGGGGGAGAGAGGATAGATAGTAAGAAGGGGGAGAGTTAGCTAGTGAGTGGGGGGAGGAAGTAGATAGTGAGAAGGGTAGTAGAGGGGTTAGACAGTGAGTAGGGGGGGAGTGGGTAGATAGTGAGAAGGGGAGGGGATTGTGAGGAAGTGTCAGGCTGATAGGAGCGAGGAGAGGAACCCAGTACACAGGCTACCTTCCAGAAGATGAGGGAAGGTTTAGTGGATAAGGCAAAATCCTGGGGGATCCGAGGATCAGGGCGGGAGACAGCAGCGAAATCCGTAAGACGAGCCAAAATTCGGGGTCGGAGAGATCAGGATAAGCGAAGTACAAAGCCAAGGGTACAAAGCCTCCTCCTTGTGTGGTGCCATTGACGTGCATTCCCCAGGCTACGTCGTGCAGGAAACTAGAGGAGGCAGGAGGGTGAGCGCGCGCCCCTAAACACAGTTTGGAGGAGCTGGTTCAGGGAAGATGGAGGTTGTGGCGTGGGAGACAGTAGCTATCGGCGGGTACTCAGGTGAGTTACTGCAGTGAGGATTCTCTCGCCGTGGACCCTGACAGGAAGAGAGGAGAGGGGGTAGATAGTGAGAAGGGGAGGAGATCGTGAGAAAGGGGGGTAGTAAGAATCTTGAAAGAAAGAGTGAGAATGAGTAAGATAATGAATGAAGTAATGTGTGGATGAATCATGTGAATGGGTGAGAGAATTAATGAAGTAATGTGTGTATGAATTGTGTGAATGAGTGAGAGAATTAATTGGTGTGTGAATGAATTGTGTGAATGCGTGAGATAATGAATTAATGTCTGTATGAATTGTGTGAATGTGGGAGATAATGAATGAATTAATGTGTGGTTGAATTTTGTGAATGCGTGAGAGTATAAATTAATGTGTGGATAAATTGTTTGAATGAGAGAGAATTAATGAATTAATGTGTGGATGAATTGTGTTAATGAATTAGAGAATGAATGGATTAATGTGTGGATGAATGGTGAGAATGAATTGTGAGAATGCATTAATGAATGTGTAAATGATTTGTGTGAATAAGTGAGAGAATTAATAATTGTGTGAAGGAATTGTGTAAATGACAGTGAATGAGTAAGTGACTGTATAAGTGTTTTGTGTGTATCGTAGATGTATAAGTGATTTGGGACAAAGATGACACAGGACGGGCTGTTTGAGGACAAAGATGGCTCAGGCTGGGATGTTTGGGGACAAAGATGGCTCAGGCTGGGCTGTAATTTGTGTGTGTAATCTGGGTGCTGGTTAAGTTCAATGTGGACACCAGGGCTGGTTTTGGGGTGTGCAACCTGTGATTTATACCTGCAATTTAGTTTTTTTTAATATATACCTTTAATGCGGCGCTTATATGTGATTTCCAGTTGATCTATACCTACAAAGCCGGATTTCTGTGTTATTCTGTTGATCTATATCTGATAAACTATGTTTCCATACATTATTTATGTATACCTGGGTTTGTATAACTTATTTAGTTGATCTATACCTTCAGTGCTGAGTTTACATGTGATCCCCAGTTCATCTATACCTGCAAAGCTGGGTTTGTGTGTTATTCTGTTGGACTATACCTGCAATGCTATACACGCAACTGTTGTTTACATGTGTTGTTTATTTGATCTATACCTGAACTATAGGGAGGAAGGAAAAGAGAGGTGTGGCATAGTGAGTGAGGGGACAAAGGGACTCTGGGAATGATTACGGTGGAGAGGACCTTTCAAAGTCACGGTAGAGTCAGAAGGAGGGAAGACTGCACTGACTCTCACAGTCTTCCCTTAATCTGCAGTCAGTGTGGCAAATATTTTTTTTTCTGTGTGGGAGCGGAGGGAGTGATTGCATGCTAGGGTGCGTGCAGGGAGTGCAAAGGAAATAATTGCCTAGGGTCCAATTTTTTCAATATTTAAAGGAAAAATGTTTTTGTTACAAACATTGTTTTCCCCCTATATTTAATGTATGCAAGGAACATTATTGTTACCAGCGTTTCCAGTTATATATTATTGTACTTGTTTGCACTTGCATATAAATAGTCTCTAATAAAAACAGCTTGCCTTGCTGAGAGATGGCAGCCCGAGAGTTTAGCTTTGTAGCTTTCTTACTATCATCCAATCAACGAACCATGGAGCGCATATACATAAGGGAGAAAAAACAAAAACAATGACGGTGCAGTATAATAAAACAAATGTAGGGTTTTATATGATGTAAAATCAACTCACAAACGAGCTTGATAAATCGGACCCATCAGAGGATGCAATAAAAAAGTTATTTTTAACGGCTTCTTAAAATCTGTAAGATAAATGGACTAATGCAGTATCTTGGGTAAAATGATCTGAAAGATCTGGATGCGCTTACAGTTGAAATTGGCACAACATGAGAAGCACTGTGCATCTCAAGGCAGTCCGGGCAGAGAGGGAGCGATCCCGAAGAAAAAGATCAACACAAACGGACCAACTATCCCACATTCTCATAACCAAGAACAGATTTTCAACCTTTCTTCATTCACCTATAAAGAAACGCAAAACAGCCATAGATATAGAGGATGTAGGATCGAAGTCTCAAGGCTGTAAAATATCCAGTCTGGAGTCTCTCTCTCGTTTCTTTCTCAACACGTTTCGCCAATCCTACTTCTCCTACCTCAGGAGAATAATTAATAGTAGTCGGAGAAAAAGATACGTGTATGTGTGCGATCCCTTGTCTGGTCTTATGTAGTGTATACTTCCGGGTTTGACGTCACTGCGTTCAATGTGGGGGGGACCTAGTGGCCGATAACGTGTCATAAGATCTCCCTCTCGGGGTGTGGCATCCCTCCATGGCTGCATTTTCTTCCTTGTTGAACGGGGTTTGGTCTAGATAATTGACGCAAAATCAGGGTCTGTAAAAGTGCCGTCGAAGTGGAAGATATGGAAGGGAAATAAAAGGAATGTGCATTTCTGGATTGTTCTTCATCTCTGGCCCGAAAACCGACACATACATAAAAACAAAAATGCGAATCGCCCTTTTAGTAACAATGTATTGTGTAGATAAAAATGTTTAAATAAACGTTGTTGGTCTCTTGATTTGTCCACAAATCTTTTTCAAGAAAATATTATGAATCTCTGGAAATCAGTGTCACCCGCTCCCGTGGATCCGCTGTCCCCCGTTGTCCTGCGTCCGTCCATCCGGCTCCCGGCTCGCCGCTACACTTACCTCGTGGCGAGGTCAGGAGGAAGCGTCGGCCGGGTGCTCGGCATTGCGGTCGTGCTCCCCTTGCTGGACACGGGCGTTACTGCAGCTAGGTTTAGCCGCAGCTGCCGTGTTTTGGCAGGTAGGGGGCGCGTGTGACGTCAGCGTTGGGGGCGTGGTGGCTACCGGCGCCAAATTTAAAAATCCGGAAGCCCTGTTACCGGTACCCTGGTGTGGTCTTTTGCTGGTTACCGTTCTAGTGCGTTCTATGATTTATCTGACCCTTTGGCTTGTCCTGACTACGCTCTGCTCTGCGATTTGGCTGTGTTTGTTCCTCTACGTGTATGACCTGGATCGTCTGACTACCCGCTTTGGATCTGACTCACCTTCTGGCTGACTACCCGTCCTGTGTATGACCTGGATCGTCTGACTACCCACTTTGGATCTGACCCACCTTCTGGCTGACTACCCGTCCCGTGTATGACCCCTGGCTCGTCTGACTCTGCGTTTGTTTTGCTCTCCCCCTACACTAATTTGGTGGAGATCTCTCCAGCTGTACCCAGAGACTATCTACCTCTCCATATCTACCTACTCTGGGGCCTCCTCACTGTTGGGATCATCGAATACCCGGGGGTTGCGTCTCTGCGCACTCCCCCAGGAGAAGAACTTCCGCGGTGAGTGCTCTGGCTTGTGGTAGACGTGACATTACACCAGGGTCATGGATCCCTCTGAGTACGGCAAGGTCCTCTCTGCCCAGGGGCAGGCGATTCAAGCTCACGAAGCCCGCTTCACTAGCCTTGAGGATAAAATGGATCAGCTGTCCCATGCTATGCAAATCCTGTTGTCCCGGTCAGACCCTAACCCTACAGCTGCTTCCTCCACGTCTGCTGCTCAACCTTCGGTTTCAAGTCCTCCTGTGTCTGCTGACTCCCCTTCTGTTTCCATGAAACTACCTCCTCCAAGTCGATATGCAGGGGACCCTATGTCTTGTCGTGGCTTTTTGAACCAGTCATCTATACAATTTGAGCTCTCTCCTCACATGTTTTCCTCCGAAAAGGCCAAAGTAGGATACATTATCTCCCTTCTGTCTGGCAAAGCTTTGGCATGGGCCTCTCCATTATGTGAAAAGAATTCCCCACTTATCTACAATTGCGCGGCCTTCATCTCCACCTTTCGGAAGACGTTTGATGTTCCAGGGAAGGCGGCCACTGCCTCTCTTTCATTGCTACATGTTTCTCAGGGCTATAAGACTGTGGCGGAATATGCCATCGAATTCAAGACATTTGCTCCCGAGGTGAACTGGTCTCCTGAGGCGCTTATCGCAGCGTTCTACGATGGTTTATCGGAACGATTGAAAGATGAATTATCCACTAAAGATCTCCCTGTGGATTTTGAGGAATTCGTGGCTTTGGGCCTAAAGATTGACACACGCTTCCGGGAGAGACAGTCCCAAAAGACTAAAAGATGGACCAAATCGTCGTATGAATCTCCTTGTACCTTCTCCAGCCCTAGTCCAAGTCCCTCCGTGGATGAACCTATGGAAGTGGGTTGTAAGGACTTACCTGCCTCTCCGGCCCCGCTCCATGGCTGCTCCCACGACGCTTCCTCAGGCGGCTTCCCGGGCAGCGAGTACCACCGCTACCCGGTCGGCGTCTTCACCGCATGGCCGACCACGCGGTAAACGGGTACCACAGCGCCACCGTGTGGTCAAAAGTTAATATTGCACGTTACATTTGTAACATGCTTTTATAACCTTGGCTGACCTCTTAATGCAGGACACGCCTCCTCCTCTCCCTATTTAAACCCGGAATTCCTCTTCTGGATCACCCTTGGTTGGTGTATTTTGCTATTTGCTTGTGCATTGCTTGTGACTACTGCTCCGGTTTGACTTGGCTTGTTGACCTCGTTCCTGTCTTCTGATTCGGCTCCTGATTCCTGCTCACCTGGTATTGATTCGGCTTGTTGACCTCGTCTCTGGATTCTGATTTGGCTTATCCTGATTACCTGTCTGACCCGGTTGGTTCTCTGACTTTCTGGTTCCTGTTTGGCCTGGCTACCTCCGCCATCTGGGGTCCTGCCTCATCATACCATTACAGTACCAAGGGTCACCATGGACCCCGCGGAGATTGGCCAGAAGATGTCTACCTGTGAAGCCCGTATTGAAAGTCTGGATCATCACATGGACCAGTTTGCTCAGGCTTTGCAAACCCTCCTGGCGAGGACTGATCCAGCACGTGGTCCTCCTCCTGTGCCCGCTGCTGCACCTGTTGCTGTTCCACCGCCTGCTGACCCAGGTCTTCATACCCTCCGTTTACCTCCTCCTCCCAGATATGGAGGAGATCCTGCTACCTGTCGTGGATTCCTCAATCAGTGCTCCATTCACTTCGAGATGTCTCCCTACTTGTTTCCTTCCGACAGAGCTCGTGTGGGGTATGTCATCTCTCTACTCACTGACAGGGCTCTGGCCTGGGCAACTCCTCTTTGGGAACGCAACTCTCCAGTGGTCAACAATTATAATGACTTTGTAACCACTTTCCGTCAAGTGTTTGACAGGCCAGGTCGCGGCCATATTGCCTCGTCAAGTCTCTTCTCATTGCGTCAGGGTACACGCAGTTTATCGGACTATGCCATTGAATTCCGTACCCTGGCTGCAGAAGTGGCATGGAACAACGACGCCTTGGTTGCTGCCTTCACTAATGGCCTGTCTGACCGCCTGAAAGATGAAGTAGCAGCCCGAGACCTGCCCACGGACTTGGAAGAACTCATCGCCTACATTGGCCACATTGATCTACGCCTCCGGGAACGCCAGGTACAGCGAGATCGCCAAAGAAGGGGTCCAGTGCGTTTTGCGCCACGTCTCGCTGCTTCTGACTCTGCTTCTCTTCCGCCTGAAGAGCCCATGCAGATCGGCTCCACACATCTCTCCGAGGAGGAGAGAACCCTCCGGCGCCAACAGGACCTCTGTATGTACTGTGGCAAACAAGGTCATTACGTGCGCTCCTGCCCCGTGAAGCCGAGAAATCTACAGGGCCTAAGGAGGATTGGGGAGTCTCCTCTAGGCCTTCCTGCTGTTTTTCCCCACGACCGGACATCGCGTATGTTTGTGCCTGCTGCTCTCACTGTCCAGGAGAGAACCATTCTAGCCCCAGCCCTTATTGACTCTGGGGCCGCCGGAAACTTTATCGACCGTGACTTCTGCAAGCTCCACAACATTCCCTTGCAGGAGAAAGCCTCTCCAGTTTTTGTGGAGGCAATCGACGGGCGGCCTCTCCTACCTGCAGCGGTGACCCATGACACTACACCGCTTCGTCTCCAAATAGGGGTTCTCCATAAAGAGACTGTGGTTCTACACGTAATATCTTCTCCGGCTGCTCCCATAGTGTTGGGCTACCCTTGGCTACAGCTACACAACCCAGACATCAATTGGTCCACCCGTGAGATCACCTCCTGGCGGTGTACCACTTGCGTTTCACCTTACCTCCACAATATCAGACCTTTGCTGATGTATTCGACAAAAAGGAAGCTGACTCCTTGCCCCCGCACCGTCCTTACGATTGTCCCATCGACCTGCTTCCTGGCACCGTACCCCCACGGGGTAGGGTGTATCCGTTATCCCCGGCTGAAACCGAAGCTATGGAGACCTATATCCGTGAAAATCTCCTAAAAGGCTTTATCCGCCGCTCCACGTCTCCCGCCGGCGCGGGATTTTTCTTTGTTTCCAAGAAGGATGGAGGTCTACGTCCGTGCATCGACTATCGAGGTCTTAATCGAATCACCATAAAAAACACTTACCCTTTGCCACTCATCTCTGAGTTGTTTGACCGTCTAAAAGGCTCAAAAGTTTTCACGAAATTAGATCTACGGGGTGCGTACAACCTCATTCGTATCCGTCAGAACGACGAGTGGAAGACAGCTTTTAACACCCGCTCTGGTCACTACGAATATACAGTAATGCCATTCGGGCTCTGTAACGTCCCGGCTGTTTTTCAGGACTTTGTAAATGACTGTTTTCGGGATTATCTGCACCAATTCGTTGTCATCTACCTTGATGACATTCTAATCCATTCACCTGACCTGCTTTCACATCGAACTCACGTAAAGAAGGTCCTGACACGTCTTCGTGAAAACCGGTTGTACGCAAAACTAGAGAAATGTGAATTTGAAGTCAACCGTGTATCCTTCTTAGGTTACGTCATTAGCGGTACAGGGTTCGAGATGGATCCTGACAAGCTCCAGTCCATTCTGCAATGGCCTCAACCACAGGGACTTAAAGCCCTACAGAGATTTCTCGGCTTTGCCAATTATTATCGCCGATTCATCCGGGACTTTTCCAAAGTGGTAGCTCCTTTGACCGATCTCACCAAGAAGGGAGCTGACTGCCATAACTGGCCTACCGCTGCAGTCCAAGCGTTCCATACACTAAAGACCCTGTTTGTGTCCGCTCCGATCCTCATACATCCTGATGTATCTCAACCCTTCGTAATCGAAGTAGATGCTTCGGAAATCGGGGCCGGAGCAGTATTGTCCCAACGCAAAACGTACGAAGGGCCTCTACACCCCTGTGGCTTCTTCTCTAAACGATTCTCTCCTGCAGAGAGGAACTATGACATAGGCAATCGTGAACTACTGGCAGTGATTCTCGCCCTTTCTGAATGGCGTCATCTTCTGGAGGGCTCCCGTATTCCTGTAACCATCCTCACGGATCACAAGAACCTCCAGTATATTGGCGATGCCAAGCGACTAACGCCTCGACAAGCACGATGGTCCCTTTTCTTATCCCGCTTCAATTACATAATCTCCTATCGTCCGGGGTCCAAGAATACCAAGGCCGATGCTTTATCACGTATGTTCTGTACTGCCTCTGAGGAGAAACCTGACCCGGAACCCATCGTACCCACTAACCGTATCATCTCTGCTGTCACTCTTGCCGTTTCCTCTCCCCTTCTGCAACGAATTCAAGCCAGTCAACCCACTGCTCCAGCCCAGACCCCTTCTGACAAGTTGTTCGTGCCCCCTGTATACCGTGAGAAGATACTCCAGTTGCACCACACCACAAAGTTTGCGGGCCACCTTGGTCTCCGGCGCACCTGTCAGGCTCTGGGCCGTAGTTTTTGGTGGCCCTCCTGGAGAAAGGACGTTGCAGACTTCCTTAAATCTTGCCACACTTGTGCTACGACCAAGACCCCCAGGACTCCCCCTTCCGGTCTGCTATTGCCCCTTCCAGTACCCAGTCGTCCCTGGACCCACATCGCCATGGACTTCATAGTGGAGCTACCTTCCTCTCATCGCTACACCACTATACTTACTGTTGTTGACCGATTCTCCAGGATGGTTCATTTCGTGCCTCTCGTCAAATTACCGACAGCTAAGGAGCTTGCAGTCATCTTCATCAGAGACGTTGTACGACTCCACGGCCTTCCCCAGGTGATTGTCTCCGATCGTGGAGTCCAGTTTGTTTCCCGTTTCTGGAGAGCCTTCTGCAAAGCTGTGGGTATCACCCTTTCCTTTTCCACGGCTTATCACCCCCAAACCAATGGAGCGGCTGAACGATCCAATCAACGCCTTGAGCAGTATTTGCGGGCTTTCATTAATGACAACCAGAACGATTGGGCTGACCTTCTTCCACTCGCGGAGTTCGCCCTAAACAATGCGGTACAAGGCTCTACCCAGCATACACCTTTTTACAGTGTCTATGGTTTCCACCCGACTGTACTTCCTGCGGTATCCCCTGATTCGAGTGTTCCTGCGTTGGATGATCATCTTAAGCGGCTAACTTCAGTTTGGTCCTCTGTCCGTTCTGCGTCCATTGCTGCCTCTCAGGATCAAAAGAAGTACTATGATCGCAGACGGTTACCAGCCCCCACTTACATGCCCGGGGACAAAGTCTGGCTATCAACCCGACATATACGCCTACGTACTCCCTCCAAAAAATTGGCTCCTTGCTTTATTGGACCTTATTCCGTCCGCCGTCGTATCAACCCTGTTACCTATGAACTGGACTTGCCTCGCAACCTCCGTATTCCTCGTACATTTCACGTTTCCCTCCTGAAGCCGGTGATATTTAACCGTTTTTCCCGGACGCTGGCCAGTCCTGGTCCTGTTTCAGTCTCCTCCATGGATGATTATGAGATCCGTTCCATCCTGGATTCACGCTTCTTCCGGGGTACCCTCCAATACCTTGTACACTGGAAGGGATACGGACCGGAGGAAAGAGCCTGGGTGCCCGCCTCTGAAGTCCACGCTCCTCGTCTGGTTCGTCAGTTTCATGTCAGGTACCCCCGGAAACCCAGTGGGGGTCCTGGTCGCCCTTTGGGCGGCTCTCGAGGGGGGGGTACTGTAAGGACTTACCTGCCTCTCCGGCCCCGCTCCATGGCTGCTCCCACGACGCTTCCTCAGGCGGCTTCCCGGGCAGCGAGTACCACCGCTACCCGGTCGGCGTCTTCACCGCATGGCCGACCACGCGGTAAACGGGTACCACCGTGTGGTCAAAAGTTAATATTGCACGTTACATTTGTAACATGCTTTTATAACCTTGGCTGACCTCTTAATGCAGGACACGCCTCCTCCTCTCCCTATTTAAACCCGGAATTCCTCTTCTGGATCACCCTTGGTTGGTGTATTTTGCTATTTGCTTGTGCATTGCTTGTGACTACTGCTCCGGTTTGACTTGGCTTGTTGACCTCGTTCCTGTCTTCTGATTCGGCTCCTGATTCCTGCTCACCTGGTATTGATTCGGCTTGTTGACCTCGTCTCTGGATTCTGATTTGGCTTATCCTGATTACCTGTCTGACCCGGTTGGTTCTCTGACTTTCTGGTTCCTGTTTGGCCTGGCTACCTCCGCCATCTGGGGTCCTGCCTCATCATACCATTACATGGGTGCTACTAAACTCACGTCTGAAGAAAGGTCTCGCAGGAGATCTTTGGCTCTTTGTTTCTACTGCGGACAGAAGGGTCACTTTGTCAGACTGTGTCCCTCGAGGCCGGGAAACTTCCGCACCTAGGCGCAGTTAAGGAGCCTGTCTTGGGTGAGCATTTTTCTGCTCCTCCGATTCCTGATGACCGATTCCTTATTTCTATTTCCATGGGATGGGGTGGTCACCAGATTTGTACCACATCTATGATTGACTCTGGGGCTGCTGGTTCATTCATCGATTCCAGCTTCGTTAAGCAATACCATGTTCCCTGTGCCCCTCTCGGTTCTCCCATTGCCATCTCTGCCATAGATGGTTTCCCGTTACACCCCGCTGCCGTCACTCATAGTACTTTGGCTCTCCTGCTGCACGTTGGATTACTTCACCAAGAGACTATTTCCCTTATGGTCATCTCATCACCCAAGTGCCCCATTATCCTGGGGCTCCCGTGGTTGCAATTGCATAATCCTTCCATTCATGGGAGACTTAAAGATATCACAGCCTGGGGATTGCACTGCCAGAAGAATTGCCTCTTAAAACCTTCCCGTACCAAGGCTAACCTAGCCTCTGTCGCTGTTGCGCCGTTGCCTGCCTACTGTCTGGATTATGCAGATGTTTTTGATAAAAACAAAGCGGAGGTTCTTCCTCCCCATCGTCCCTATGACTGCCACATCGAATTATTCCCTGGTACCATGCCCCCCAGGGGAAGAACGTATCCGCTGTCTCTTCCGGATTCTAAGGCTCTGGAAGCATATATCCAAGACAATCTTCAAAGGGGTTTCATTCGTAAATCCACCTCTCCGGCTGGTGCTGAGTTCTTTTTTGTTACTAAGAAAGATGGCAGTTTACGTCCTTGCATTGACTATAGGGGGCTCAATAATATTACGGTCAAAAACAAGTATCCCCTTCCTCTTATTCCTGAACTGTTTGACCGTTTGAGAGACTCTGAGAGGTGCTTATAACCTGAGAGGTGCTTATAACCTTATTCGCATTAGGGAGGGGGATGAATGGAAGACGGCCTTCAATACACGCATGGGACATTATGAAAATACTGTTATGCCTTTTGGACTATGTAACGCTCCCGCAGTTTTTCAAGAATTGATAAATGACATTTTTCGTGACATTGCACTTCAATTTGTTATTGTTTATCTTGACGACATATTGATTCATTTGCCAGATCCCGAAACTCATAAAGAAGCACATCCGTATAGTCCTTCAGCGTCTTCGGCAGAATAATTTATATGCTAAACTCGAGAAATGTCAATTCGCAGTTCCACGCATCTCGTTTCTGGGATACATTATTTCTGCTTCAGGGTTCGAGATGGATCCAGCTAAGCTCTCAGCCATAGCAGAATGGCCCCAACCGGCGGCCTTAAAACCTCTACAACGTTTTCTGGGTTTTGCAAACTATTACAGAAAATTCATAAAATTTTTTTCCAAGATCGTCGCTCCCCTTACCGCCCTTACCAAGAAAGGGGCCAATTGTAAAATTTGGTCCAAAGATGCCGAACGGGCGTTTTCTCTCCTGAAACAGGCATTTTCCTCTGCTCCTGTGTTAGTACACCCAGACGTCACTAAACCCTTTATTATCGAAGTCGATGCCTCCGAGATCGGGGTTGGGGCTGTACTTTCACAACGCAAAGAATTTCACAGTCGTCTACATCCCTGCGCCTATTTTTCCCGGAAATTCTCCCCTACCGAAGCTAATTATGACGTCGGTAACCGGGAATTGCTTGGAATTATTTGGGCTCTACAAGAATGGCGACATCTTCTCGAGGGGGCTCGTAATCCCATCACTATCCTCACTGATCATAGGAACCTGGAATATCTCAGAACGGCCAAACGCCTAAACCCTAGACAAGCCCGATGGACTCTGTTCTTGTCCAGGTTTAATTTTATTATCTCCTACAGACCGGGATCAAAAAATGTTAAGGCCGACGCACTTTCCAGACAGTTTATTTCTACCTCTGAGGACAATCCGGCTCCTGAACCTATTATCCCTCCAGCTTGTATAATTTCTGCTATTACCACGCAACTCGATTCTTCATTGACGAAGCGCATATTGAAGGCTCAGTCTCGTTCTCCGGTTCACAGTGCTTGGCCCATGGGTACTCTATTTGTACCTGAATCCGTAAGGCGTAAAGTGCTATACTGGGCTCATTCATCCCTTACTGCTGGACATCCCAATGCTCGGCACACGGCGGACATCATCTCTAGGGACTTTTGGTGGCCTGAGCTTCGATCCGACTGTCATGATTTTGTAATCGCGTGTCTTCAATGTACTACTGCCAAAGCTTCTCACTCCTGTCCTGCCAGATTGTTACTACCTCTGCCTGTTCCTGTTCGTCCTTGGTCCCATATCGCTATGGATTTTATGGTGGACTTACCTGTTTCTGAAGGTTGTACTGTGATTTTTGTCGTCGTTGATAGGTTTTCGAAGATGGCACATTTCATCCCTTTGCCCAAACTCCCCTCTGCACCCGAATTGGTACCTGTTTTTGTACGAGAAATTGTTAGACTCCATGGTCTCCCGACGCAGATTGTGTCTGATAGAGGAGTTCAGTTCACACCACCTTCTGGAGAACATTCTGTAAAGCACTAGGGATTTCTCTAGCCCTCTCATCTGCTTACCATCCTCAAACTAATGGGTGCACCGAGAGAACCAATCAATCCCTAGAACAGATCCTTCGCTATTTTATTGGAGACTATCACTCCGACTGGGCCAGATTGCTCCCGTGGGCAGAATTTGCGAGAAATAATGTCACGCATGAAGCCTCTAAAGTTTCTCCTTTTTTTTGCAACTACGGCTTTCACCCTGCCACCTTGCCCTCAGTGTTTCCAGAGACTCCTGTTCCCGCTGTTGACCATTATTTACTTCAACTCCCTTCCATTTGGGCCAAGGCACGTCAATGTTTATCTACAGCGTCTGAAACCCATAAACGCCAGGTGTTCATTCATGTTTTCTGCTCTATTGTTTTCTAGTTTCACCGCACATTTCCTATAATTCAATAAATCTACTGACTTCATCATACAGTCTTGTCTATTGAAAAGTAGGGCGGTTTATCTGCATGTCAAACTACACACACGCCACGGGATAACGTGTAGCGAGGACAGAACAACGTCGTTTTGTAGGACTCTACTAATGGCTCATATCACTAAGTCGTGGGGAATGACTGTGTACAGAAACGATACAGCTATGGTGGCCCAAATGTATTCTGAGGGCCATTTGATATAAAGGTTGAGGGTGTGTTTAGTATCCTGGATGTGTGAGGGAAGGAAGGAATCCACGTATTGGGAAGTATTACTGGTAAGAGAATGAATACCACCAGTGGCGACTCTAGAAACAATATATAGGGGGGGGGCACACAAGATACCATAGTCAAACTGGGGGGGGGGCATTAATAATTTCCACCATTAAATCATACCACTGAAAAAATAAATAAATAATAATAATAATAAATATATATACTGCCAAAAGTAATGTGCTATGGAATGATACTTTTGTTATTGGACTAACATAATACTTGATCATTCAACATGGGAAGCCTGAAGCCACAATTTAGAATGACTAATACTTGAAATAAATATTACAGAGTAAATAACACAATACCTTAACTTTTTCACTAAATTATTTCAGGGCCTTGAACGTTTTGTCCCCTGAAGTCACTACAACTTCAGGAGGGCATTTTATCTCTGGATAAGTATAAATTAAATAATTCCTATTGTAAGTTAAGTGCCAGGAAACAGATGACCAAACACACACACCATGTCACACACTAGCTGGTGTCTGTATTAGCAGGGTAGAAGGAGTCCAGAATGCAGGACTACCGGAGGTAAATGACACAGTCCAGAGTAGTGGAGATAGGGCACGATCAAAATAGATCAGGTAGAGGCAGCACACAAGTAACGTAGTCAGGTCACAGGCAGGGATCAGGTTCAGGCAGCAAACAATAGCGTAGTCAGGTCACAGGCAGAGATCAGGTGCAGGCAGCAATCAAATATAGCGTGACTACGGGTCACAGGCAATGGTCAGGTAACAGATAGGGTCAAACAGGATGAGAACAGGTAAAGGAGCACAGAACTGGGGACGCTGTGTAGGGTACAGAGCGTCTCAGAATATCTGAGCGCCGACATAAGGGAGCTTGGGGGTTTTATAGAGATCCCAGACGTGGCGTCTGACGTCACGTCTGGATCTCCACCCTCTGTACCGCCCCCACCCGCCTTTTTCCTATGGGACGGCAGGGGAAGCCTCTGTCCCCACTCCTCCCCCTCCCTCCTGCATACAGTTAGCAGGAGGAGGAGAACTTAGGGCGGCGTGTTGAAGCGGCGCCCCCTTCATGGGGACCCGGACCGCGTCGCCGACGTGTTCCCTAGCTCCCCGCGTGGACGCGGGGAGTGAAGAATACGCTGCCCGCGATGGAGACCGGGACCAGGAGCCTGCCGCAAGCAGATGCGGTCTGCCCCGGCAGGTACGTCCCGGACCTCGGACGGCGCGTACCGTACGCTGGACGGTACGTGCCTTACACACCAAGACAGGCTCTGTCACACCGACACCCAGACACACACACCAGGACAGGGTCTGCCACACCGACACCCAAACACACACAACAGGACAGGCTCTGCCACTCCAACACCCAAACACACACACCAGGACAGGCTCTGCCACACTGACACCCAAACACACACACACACACACATACACACACACAGGACAGGCTCTGCCACACGGACACCCAAACACACACACACACCCCAGGACAGGCTCTGCCACACCCACATCCAAACACACACACCAGTACAGGCTCTGCCACACTGACACCCGAACACACACGCCAGGACAGACTCTGCCACACCAACACCCAAACACACACCAGGACAGGCTCTGCCACACCAACACCGACACACACACACACACCGCAGGACAAGCTCTGCTACACTGATAACCAAAAACACACAAACAGTAGGACACAATCTACATCACAGACATCTACAGGAGGATGGATTTTTCACACTGCATTGTCATTTATGCCCCCTTGGTGTTTTTGCCCCTTGTGTATTGATGCCCCAGCCAGCACCCTTTTAGTATAGATTAATGTGGTGCCCCCACACCCTTGTATGATCGCCTCCAGCCACCACTATTTGTATTAATGCCCCCAGCAAGCCCCTCCCTTTACTATTGATTTATGTGAGGGCTCCATTGCATATATGCGTTAGACATGCATTTTTAACTACATAATGAGTACTTATCTCTTTGAAGTAAAGACTATGATTGAAACATGATTTCAAAATTACAGCTGAACTGGCAGTTTCGTTAATATTAGACCCTGCTGCCGATACATATAAATATTAGATCCTGCTGCTGATATATACCGTATTGGCCCGAATATAGGCCGCACTTTTTTCCCCCCACTTTAAGTCTTTAAAGTGGGGGTGCGGCCTATATTCGGGGTCTAGTGCCGGGCAGGCAGCGGGGTCAGGATACAGATCCCCCGCAGCGGTGCAGGGGACCTGTATCCTACTGTCTGATACGCTCAGACAGCCTCCCCTGCCAGCACTTCCCACGGGGGGAGTGCCGGCACGCAAGGTTGTCTAAGCGCATCGCGTGGACGTTCACTGGCAGCGGCGATGTGCCGCTGCCGGTGAACGTCCGCATGATGCATTTTACATCCCCCCCCCGCCGACTTACCAGAGCAGACTCCCGGGTGTCTTGCAGGGCCGGCGGAAGACATCTACGCAATACGCGTATACAACTTCCGGTGCCGGCACTTCCGCTGAGTGCTGGCACCGGGAGTTGTATACATGATGTGCATAGATGTCCCCCTCTGGCCCCGCAAGACACCTGGGAGTCTGCTCTGGTAAGTCGGGGGGGGGGGACAGAGTGGCAGCATAGGTTGGGGGGGACAGAGTGGCAGCATATCTCGGGGGGGGACAGAGTGGCAGCATATCTCGGGGGGGGACAGAGTGGCAGCATATCTCGGGGGGGAGGGACAGAGTGGCAGCATATCTCGGGGGGGAGAGGACAGAGTGGCAGCATGTTTTTTTGGTGCTTTTTTAAAGAAAAAAACTTTTTCTTTAAAAAAGCACCAAACTTTTAGGGCACGGCCTATATACGGGGGCGGCCTATATCCGAGCCAATACGGTATATTAGCCCCTGCTGCTCATATATATTAATATTACTCCCTGCTGCCTATATATATATATATAAATATATATATATATATATATATATATATATATATATATATATATATATATAAATATATATATATATATATATATATATATAAATATATATATATATATATATATATATATAAATATATATATATATATATATATAAATATATATATATATATATATATATATATAAATATATAAATATATAAATATATATATATAAATATATATATATATCTAAATATATTACAGACCCTACCCTTCTCCCGTCTTATAGGCCCATCTCTCTTCTTAATCAGGACCTTAAAATTCTCTCAAAGTTAATGGGCAACAGACTACAAATTATTTTACCTAACCTAATCTCTAACTCTCAAACCGGTTTTATGAAAGGGAGACACTCGACACAAAACATTCGGCGCGTCTTAGCTGCCATACATCACAGTAAACTTGCCCGACAGTACCATAACATTGTTGTAAGTTGTGACGCCGATAAGGCATTTGACAGGATCTCATGGCATTACGTTACTTGTTTTCTAAAATTCCACCACTTTGGGATGCCATTCTTGAACCTGTATAAAGCGCTATATGAGTCGCACAAATAACGGTCAATGACCTTAACTCACGGTTATTTCCGCTAGGAAGAGGTACTAGACAGGGCTGCCCCTTATCACCACTCTTTTTCAACCTGGCAGTGGAATCCTTGATACATCTTGTGGAATCCTCTAAGCCCATAACAGGTATTATGGTAGGCAAGGTGGAACTTAAAACCGCGGTTTTTGCGGATAATTTTCTTTTATTTTTATTCAACCCTAAGGCAGCTAGTCCACACCTCCTGTCTTTATTACGCTTGTTTCATGAGGCCTCTGGTTTCCTAATTAACCCTCTCAAAACAGAAGCCTTGCCCATTTATGAACAGGCTAAGATGGGTTGGGGTGATGCTTTCCCCTTCCAATGGACCTCTTCACGCTCAATAACTTATTTAGGCCTACAGATTCCCGCTAACTTACATCTCCTATATGTATACGTATATGTATATATGTCGGATCAGGCACCACAGGTGATGGACCCACAATGCAGGAATGGCGTGCACTCGCCAAGGAACGGTATAAACCAGCTGAGCGGATAGGGAGCGATTCCAAAAAACAAGCCGGGATCGGGGCAGGCAGCACAGGAGCGAAGTCAATAAACAACAGCCGAGGTCGGGACAGACAGAGCAGGATCAAGGTCAGAAGAACAAAAGCCGAGGTCTGGTACACGTGAAAATCAATCAGAAAGCACTAGCAAAACAAACACCCTGAGAACAATAATATGGACTCGTTGAACGGGCACAGAATCACAGGACAAGGACGTTTAAATAGAACCAATGGCGGGAGAACAGGGAGCGGGCCAATCACAGGTACGATGGCAACAACGCTACATACTTTCTGCCTGTGTTACCTCCGCGAGTGACGCGGAAGAGCCACACAGGCAGAAGAGGTACTGTTGGAGCCACCGTGAACATGTAGCGGCGGATCGAATACCCGATCGCCGCTGATATGCTTGCGGTGGCTCAACAAAAAGCCACACAGGCAGAAGAGGTACTGTTCAGGCGCCGCGAGCATGTAGCGGCGGATTGTCTATCCGATCACTGCTGATACGCTGCGGCAGCCTGAACAGAACTGTCACTGGCCGGGAGGCGTGACCGTTCTGTACGCACGCCCCCTCGTGTGAGTGCCGAGCACACGTCAGTACACGTGAGGGACGCCAGCGGGACAGGTAGGTGCAACATCTCGCATGGCAGAGGATTTCCGCTCCTGGGGCCAGCTACCACTTTCCTTCATGGGTCGTTGCCATTTATACAAAATGGTGACCTTCCCTCATCTCCTCTACCCACTTCAAATGTTACCGCTTACCAAAAAAATTAGACCAGCGCACATATGATAAACTCCTTCATACCTTTTTGTGACGGCACAAGAAACATAGGATTCTCTATTTAAACTCCAACAGCCGGTTACCCTTGGTGGCCTTAACCTCCCGAGTCCCCTAGGATACAATCTAACTATAAAATAGCACTTGAGTGACAGGAACCCTGCTGTGCCTGGCCTCTCTTAGACCAACAGTTCTGTCTCTTTATGGGACAATCCTCTACTCTTTATTATAGCCAAATTTCTTCTTGTTCCTGCCTTTTATACGCAATCCTGATTTCAAGACGGCAAGCCTGGTGCGTTATTTTCCCACTTACCCAATAAAGGGGGTAGGCTTCTGACTCATTTTTTAACCGGTGGAAACGGGGCATTACTTTCATATGAAGGACTTCTGACTAAATTCCACCCCACTCCTATTCATAGACTGCATTTCTTACAAATCTCCAGTTATGTTTCCAGAATTCTCTCTCACCTCTCCTCATCCGATATTAATAATAGACTAGACAAACAGACTTTACTGCTGCGGACTGGACCTACCTCTATCTCCCGATTGTATAGCTTCATTCGCCCATTGATTGACTTTGAGACATCGACTCAAGGCCTTGCTAGATGGCTGTTAGACCTCCCAGACCTCACGACGGATTGCTTGATTGATGCCACACTTAGATCCACGAAAATCTTGGTCTCCAGATCCTACTCCGAAATGTTTCTAAAACTATTGCATAGGGCATATCTTCCCCCAAAGCTGTGGAAGCTGGTGGACCTGGCTGCTGATTCCCACTGTCCGAAATGTCATAATCCTGAAGCGGACTTAATGCATTGCTTTTGGCTTTGCCCACTAGGGCCTCTCTCTCTCTACACTATGTTTCAGTACACTGGATGGTTCTCTCGCCAAATACTAATTGGCAGACACCCTCTTCCGGGTATGGATTGATCTTTTGTTGTTATGTATAATTTTGTTACTTTGTAACCTGAATGTGTGAACTTCTGTAAACGGTTCTATATCTGATATCTCAGCTTTATACTATTACAGATATGCCTTCTATCGGCATTCCTGATTGAGCTCACAGTACCTTTTATGTTCGGATGGTTTATGTGCTTGTTACTACGTTTATTCCTCCTGTCTGCGACGAAAAATAAAAAGGTTAAAAAAAAAACAAAAAAACTTTTTATTGTATCCTCTGATGGGTCCGATTTATCAAGCTCATTTGTGAGTGGATTTTACACCATATAAAACCCTACGTTGGTTTTATTATACTGTACCATCATTGTTTTTATTTTTTCTCCCTTACGTGAATGCGCTCCATGGTTCGTGATTTTACACACCCTGAGGAAGAGTGTTTTTGGTAGCAGCAGACATTTGGGGAGTATTCTACATATTTATATTTATTTCACATTTACTTCATCACGTGAAATTTAGTTTTTTCTATTTTATTATAATCTGCATCATCCATCATTTCTTCACATAATGGGTAGACCGAAGCGACCCTCTCAACGCCATGAACCCATGGAGACACAAACTAGATAATCGGGGCAGTTGCTCTGCTCATATTTTCAAACCCCATGGTGTTGGGCCCGCAGCCATCATCCCCTAACATGGAGCCCTCACCAGCTAGCACAGCGTCATCAGATGATGCTCCTTGCTCACCCTTACTGAGGGGGACATCCTCGACCTCTGCTGATCTTGAAAACTTCGATTGAAGACCTTGAAAATAGAGGTAGAGGAAACAATGTGAGGGTTCCAATGATGCTACATCGCACACTCATACAGGATTCCCATTTATTTTTTTACGTGCCTTCAACTTTCTGATGCTGACTCGCCTCCGCAGCCGATCCTCCTCTCTCCTTCTGTTGCATGTGTCCCCTGGATGCTGGAGACGCTCGATGATTCGCCTCACATCGCACGACCCTTTCCGTGGCTCGCCGCTGAGCGTCATGAGTCTCATAGACTTCTCTTACATTGGATCTCTGTAATTTATCCTCGCATCGCTTGCCACATCTGAGTGTTCCCTTGGAGATGCGCACTATCCTCCTCTCTCCTTTTGTTCCATATGTCCCCTGGATGCTGGGGATGTTTGATGCTTCGCCTCACATCGCACAGCCTTTCCTCGATCCGTCGCTGAGCGTCCTGTGACTTTTGATCTTCTCCTGCATCGGGGCTCTGGAACTTATCCTTGCATCGGTTGCCGTAGGTTCACAACTGCATTACCGCTTACTGATGTTTGGGGTTTGCGTATTCTGGGTTGTTCTCTTTATTGTTATTATGGGGCTGCTTATTGGGGGGCACAGAGTCTCCCTGCATGGATTGTGGCTGTCCTTGTTGATTGAAATCTATTTACATGTCACTTTCTTATGGAACGGGTTTTGTGCTGATTTGTTACATTTTGCCACGTGATCGCTTTTCGAGGGGTGGTGGGAACTGGGGATTTCGGCTGCTCTGGCGCGTAACTGTCTCGCACATTTACTTTAAGTGGGATTAATGGGAGGGTTGTTCGGGTTACTTTTGGGGTCATATTTGCTTTGTATTATTGTGGATGGTAATACCTGTTTTCTTCTATAAGTGAGTTATAGCTGCAGAGTTGCAGTGGCTATGTTCTTTTTTCTTGTTTGTGACTTTTTTTTCTCTGTTTTGCTGCTGTCTCTGGTGGAGTTTGCATCTCCCCCAGCAATTCGGGATTCTCCTGGGAGTCTGGCTTCGGTGTACTACCGGAGTTTTTGCTGTAGTGTACTTTGTCTGTGTTTCCCCGCTCTGGGGTTCTGAATTTACCTCCTGACCCCTGTGTGGATACTTCTTCTGGATTCTCTCACATTCCACCCTCTCGTATTAGGTGATTCAATTCTATCCTACATAAGCATAGACTTGTTGACTGTTGGAGGGCACACCGCCCAGCAGATAAAGGCTACACTTGCTACTATGCCCCTCACAGGTCCTATTCCAGAATTGACCTCCTTTTGATGGAGTATTATCATTTAGAATTATTGGTGGACTGCTCCATAGGCACGGCAGGGATATCGGATCACTCCCCGGTCATTTTGCACCTTCAGGCCTGCATGTTCAGGCTGAGCACTACATCCTGGCGATGACTAAATGAGTCGCTTCTGTCTGATGGTGGAACAGTCCTGGCAGTCACCAAACATTTGAAGCACTTCTTTTAGGAAAACGTGGACTCGGGAGTGGGTCACTCACCCACATGAGAAGCCCATAAATGCACTATACAGGGGATTTTCATGAGTAGGGCCGCGCATCTGAAACGCTTGAGGTCCCAGAAAATCTCGGATCTCACGCGTAGCATTGCTTCATTGGAGCAGCTCCACAAACAAACCTGTGACGAACACACCTACTTGGAGCTGGTGCCACTCAGGCGGCGGCTGAGTACTTTACTAAACTACAATATTCAGCGATCTTTCGCGCGCACTAAAGCTCTCTTCTATGAACATGGCATACGAGCTAGACAACAAACGTTATACATCAGTAAAATTAAAACACGAAGTGGCTGGATCTGTTGTTCTCCTTCTGACATTTCTAACTCTTTTTTGTCAATATTATCGGTCGCTATATGATTTTCAGAGCGATTA
Source organism: Spea bombifrons (assembly GCF_027358695.1). Classification (NCBI taxonomy): domain Eukaryota; kingdom Metazoa; phylum Chordata; class Amphibia; order Anura; family Pelobatidae; genus Spea; species Spea bombifrons. The sequence goes on along the minus strand of NC_071092.1, from coordinate 19,878,463 downwards.
TGCAGGGGAGCGTCGGTGTACCCTTATCAGTGAATACTTGGATATGCATGTCCATCTCAAACTCACCGATGATCAAAAGGAGGACCTCGAAAGTGACATTACAGTCGAGGAGATGTCGGCTGCCATGAAATCTATAGCTATTGGGAAAGTGTCGGGACCCAACAGGCTCCCCCTTAGATACTACCGAGCCTTTTGTAAGCACTTGCAGGAGCCCTTTACATCTATGCTCAATGCCGTTTGGTGAACAATTGCACCCTCACTCACTAATGGCTACGATCTATATGTTGCCTAAGGACGGCAAGGATCCTTTGCTATGCCAGAGTTGCAGGCCCATATTTCTCCTGAACTCGGATTTAGAAATTTTCGCGAAGGTTCTGGCAACCAGAATCCAACGGGTTTTGGGACTCTTGGTGCACCCTGACCAGGCTGGCTTTCTCGCAGAGAGGGAAGGTCTTGACGGGACATATCGTGTGTTAAATACCATACCTTCCAGACGACCGGTCAGAAAATCCTTCTCCTGTCCACCAACACGGAGAAAACGTTTGATAGGGTTGCTTGGGACTTCATTTTCCAGACCCTTCGAACTATGGGCTTTGGTCGATCTTGGCTTCACCAGATCTCGTTGAATGGAGCACTCACGGAACCCTTTTCAATTCATAATGGAACGCGTCAGGGCTGCCCCCTATCGCCTCTGTTGGTTGCACTCTCTCTCTAACCTTTTTTACAAGCTATACGGGATAGCCACTGTATTCATGAACTGATCTGCTCTAACTGTTCACTTGATGATCTACTATTCGCGGTTTCCCAACCCCTTATTTCGCTCCTACATATTCATGAGGAATTACATATTTATGGCTCCCTTTCTAACTTTATGATCAACACGGATAAGTCTGATGTCCTAGGTGTTTCTTTACCTACGGGTGTAGCCTGGACGCTCAAGGATTCATTCCCCTACAGGTGGTGCCGACATAGCATTAAATATCTAGGAGTCTGGGTCCCGAGAGACCTAAATACGGTATATGGGGAAAACTTCCCCAAGCTTGTGGCACAATTAAAAGGTGATCTGCAATGCTGGTCAGTTCCCCACGTGTCATCGCACGGCAGAGTCAATGTGATCAGGATGAACATTTTTTCCCCCTGATGGCAGAATTCGAAGTAGCTTAATTAGGGTTTTTTTGCCTTCTTTTGGATCAAGAATAGGAAGGTTAGGTAGAATGGTTGAACTTGATGGACTTAGGTCTTTTTTCAACCTTACGAACTATGTAACTATGTAACATTCTCCCGAGGGTATTATATCTCTTCCAGACCCTTCCTATTTCTGTACTGAGGACGTTCTTTAGGGAGCTTTGTTCCTTAATGATTTGGTTCGTTTGTGCTTACCCGGCCGAAAGATATGGGGGGGACTGGCATTACCCGACTTTCTTAATTACTACCACACTTCCCACTTGCAACGCATTCTGGAATGGAACTACCGTCCGTCCTCGAAAATATGGATAGATCTGGAGCAAGCGACCACGTGGTTCCCGCTTTCCACTTGCATGTGGCTCCTACCCATTCCCATTGACACCTATTGCAGGCAATTTGTATTTCTTGCCGGGGATGGAGCACAGGTTCCTTCAATCGATGGGTATGCTCCCTGAGTCCTCCCTATCGGATGTATGGGATCTTGATGCTCCTCTTCCTATTGATAGGGTTCACCTATTTCCCAGACCAGCTTCAGCGTTTCTGATTCGCTCAACTCATACGCTATATCACTTCACTCGCAGGCAAACATAACCTAACGTGAGATCTCATGGCTTTTGAATGGTTCAACCGACTAGAGAGGATACCTCGAGGTGGGGTTTCCACTACGTACCGATTGCTGATAACGGACGCATCTTCTACACTCCCTTCATTTATGGGATACTGGGAGGAGGTTCTTGGAGAATCCCTCTCTGATCACCAATTAGAAAAGGTCCACGTCCTGGCACACAAGTGCTCCGTCGCCTCGAAAACCCAGGAGACTGCCTACAAGTTTCTTACCATGTGGTATAGGACACCGGTTTCTGTTAGCAGGATTTTTCCTGGGAGTGATCCGACCTGTTGGAGATGTGGTGAGGAGATTTTCTCATTCCTGCATATCTGGTGGAGCTGTGAGAGGATCCAGCCTTTCTGGAGGGGAGTTTTACGCAGTATAGAGTAGGTGTCTGGTCAGGTGGTTTCACACACTCCCGGTTTTTGCCTCCTTCTTCACTCAGACAGATCTCTGACATTCATGAAGCGCTCTGTTATCCGGCACCTTCTTAACGCTGCCCGTTCCCTGATCCCCTTATATTGGAAACGTACGGAAGCTCCGTCCCTCCGTCACTGGGTGGCTCAAGTGGAAGAGGTGAGAGCGATGGAGGAGTTTGTTCATCTGTCTTCTGATAGGATGGTGGCACACACTGGGATCTGGGCGTGTTGGATATCTTTTATGTCGTCTCCAATACTGGCTGAGCTCCTGAAGTAAAGTTAATTGGACACTCCTGGCTCTGGTCCCTTTCTCTCCTACTGTGTGTGGTCCTCCTTCTTTATATTTGTTTCTTCTTCTTTTTCATTGCTCTCTCTTCTCTTGCTTTCCCTTCATCCCCACTTCTCCTTTTCCCTCCTTACTCCTGTTTCCCTTTGTTCATCACTTCCCCCTATGCCTCTCCCTCTCCCTTTTCACCTCCACATCCCCCTCCCTCCCCTTTTTTTTTCTTTCTTTATCAGCCGTGGTCCGGGAGGGAAGTGGACTCTGCTGGTGACGGTGTGAGTTGGTAGGCTTGACCTATGTTTCACCTTTTCTTATCCAATATATGATGCTGTATGTCTCCATTTATTTGATTGTCCTTGTTCGTGTATATTCTGCATTACCATGTGGTTGTCGGTGTGGTTGCTTTCCTGTGTCAACATTTATTAGATTTTTCTTGTTTGTGTATATTCTGCATTACCATGTAGATGTCAATGTGATAGATTTCATGTGTCACCATTTACTTGACTTTTCTTGTTTGAGTATATTCTGTATTTCCCTGTGGATGTTGATGTGATTGATTTCATGTGTAACCATTTACTTGATTTTTCTTGTTTGAGTATATTCTCATTGTCCTGTGGTTGATGATGTGATTGATATTATGTGTTAGCATTTATTTGATTTTTCTCATTTGTGTATTTTCTGTATTACCCTGTATTGTTGTACCCCTACTGTGTCATTAAAATAAATAAAAACTAGTTGTTTGTTACAAGATTCTTTCCCTTTCTTATTTGTCGAGGGGGGGGCGCCAGAGTAGTAGTCCGCACTGGGGCCTGAACATCTAAGGCCAGCTTTAATTCCCTAAATCACACATACTCATTCATACATCCCTCCCCCACCGCCTTACCTGCACTGCAGCTCTCTCAGTGCCGCTCGCAGGCTTCTGCAGGGTCCACTGCTTCCCTGTACGTTGTTCACATATCCGTGCGAGCAACTTTTCTTGTACGGCACAGAGGAAGCAGGAATGGAGCAGAGTCATGTGATGTGTCCAGCGTGCGATCCTGCGATCCCAGTTGTCCTTGCTGCGGATCTCACGCAGGCCGCACCTCGAAATCCGGCAGGCCACATGTTGGACACCCCTGGCATATACCGTATTTGCTCAAATATAAGATGAAAAATACCACTTGTCTTATATTTGAGGTTGTTTTATAATCTGGCCTCAGATAGAGGCCAGGCAATAAGACTGAGATCCAGATCCCCCGTAGCGCTGCAGGGGACCTGGATCCTCATCTCCGGCAGCCGGCATCACATGACCTTCTGGTGCTCAGTCATAGAAGCCTCAGTGGAAATGCCGGGCAGAAGCAGAGGTTGTCTGCACGCATCACATAGACATCTACTGGCTGCCCACACTAGACACCAGAGAGTCTCAAGTCTGGGGATGCATTGGTAAGACTGGGGGTGTGGCATATAGGGGGGTATAAGGCTTATCTGGGGGCAGAGTGCCATATCAGGGAGGTAGAGTGTCATATAGGGGGGAAGAGTTGCATTTGGAGGGTATAAGGCATGTCTGGGGAGCAGAGTGGCAAGCCTAGGGGCAGATGTGCATAACTAAAGCAGGTTAAAGCAGTTTTTATTAAATATGAAAAAATAGTTTACATGTGAATTAATGTTTACTAGTAAAACTTTTTTCTATAGGGTAGTCTTATATTCAGGCTTTATCTTTTTTTACTAAATTTTTTACATACATTTTGCCAAACAGCGAGTAAAAGTTATATTTCTTAAAAATATGACCAGCCGCATAGCGTAAAAAAGAAGCAAAGGTACATTCTTTGTAAATGTTTTTAACACACATAGTAAAAAACTTTATATATAAAATATGTTTCACAACAGGCATCTCCTTACCACCATTCACATTTTGTTTGAATGCTTTCTCTCTTTTTAGTTTCTCACTTCTGAAGTTCCAGAAAAACATCAAACAACACGCATAAGTTTCAAGTCAGAAGGGGGGAATACAACTCCTAAATACAACATAATTGGTAAGAGTTTTGCCTTGATGATTAAAATTCTCCCTTCCATTGTCAGCTTTCGGGTTTGCCATTGTTCTATTTTGTGGTTTCATTTTTCTAAAACAATATCCCATGATCTCTTGCCACTATGTGCATAATCAAAAAACACTGCCAGAATTTTAATACTGTCACCTTGGGTCTGGACAGCAGGTGTCTGACTGCCATCCCAATCACCAACAGTAACATTTGTTAAGATTCAGCTTAAAACCAGAGGCACATGTAAAATACTCAGTTGTTCGAATAGCTCTTTTCAAGGACTCTGGGGTTGTGCAATATACACTAACGTCATCCATGTAGCCCAGAGCCTTCACCTGTACCGCTGCCCCCCCCGGATGGGGACGCCCCGCATAAACGTATCCTTTCGTAGAAGAGCTAAAAGGGGTTCAATGGCACAGACAAAAAGAACGGGTGAAAGCAGACATCCCTGCTTCACCTGATTTAATAGAGACTTTCTGAGTTAAAAAGCCATTGATTAAATTTTGCTAAAAGACAACTTATATAGAACATTAATACCCTGAATAAAATTATCTGGGAATGCCATTTTCTTTAAAACCATAAAGAGATATTCATGGGATACACAATCAAAAGCTTTTTTTAAATCAAGAGATAAAATGGCCAGTTTTTGTTTACGGTCTTTCTGATACCAGATCAGATCACATACTACATTGAGGTGTTCCCAGATAGCACGTCCTGGGCTACCACAGATCTGATCTGGGTGAATAAATGTTAAGGCTAATGTAAATTAGCCTGTAGTTGTGGGAGGGGCTATGGTTATTTAACCAACGCCTCTCCTGCCCACAGCTACGTTGCAGCGTCTGACGTTGTGGACGCTGTCCGGAAGGTGATACTCACGTGGATCTCGGCACTTCGGCGGTTCCACTGCGGCTTCTCGGCGGCGGGGTTTGTCCCAGCGGCGGTTTTGTCCTGGCGGCGGTTTTTTGTCCCGGCGGCGTTTCGGTCCCGGTGGCCGTTCTTTCCAGCAATCCGGCGGTAATTCTGCCAGGCGGTCAGGGAGCTGTTCGTCCTAGCAGGTTTAGTCGTTTCTGTAAACAGCAGAAGCCTCCTTCGGTTCAGGTCATATGCTTCTATCGTTTTCTTTTCTTCTATACTGCCCTCTGCTGAGCGATTGTCAGACTAATGTTGCTAATATTGCTATGTTTTCCATTGCTAGCTTACACTACGAGTCTGGTCTAGTGCATATTACGGTCACACACCGCCATCTGCTGGTGGATTTTCAATTTAATTTGTTGCTAAATTTGTTAGGTATAATCAGTTCCCACTACAAATTAAGCAGTACCTTTTACTGGGAGGTCTTTTGTTGTGTTCAGATACGGTTGTGATTTTAGATCTTTTCAAACTCAGTATCATTACACACACCTTCGTAATATAATTTTGGGATGTGGAATATTCTCTTGGATGTCGTTCTTTCCTGCATACTTATAACTGGGAAGTGCACCTGTTATTGATATCTCATCCACACTTTAGGGGCATACTACTCGGGTTACGCGATCTGCATACTTAACTACGTGTTAACTCCCTCTTTTCTTCCTAACAACAGGGAGGGATTTAAACCTCCTACTCTGGCCCTCGACGCATGGTACTTATCTCACCTACGAATACGTATTCCTCTCGGTTTGTTCTATCTGGACCCTCACTTCGGCGTTTGTTGTGAGTCCAATTCTATCCGGTAGCTCCCTCTTGTTTACTTTTAAACAGTCTGATTTCATTGTCTCACGGCGTGGAGCGTTTTTGGTGAATTTATGGTTAATTCATTGTATAATTGTCCGGAGGGAACATACATATACTATGCTACATATCGGCAGTGAAGTTAATGTTGGGGTAGGTGCCTATGCCTACCACTTCCGTCATTCACCTGCTGGCTGCTTTCTGGGCTTAGGCAGGCGAGTGGGCTACTTCATATGATGCTGCTGGGGTTTTTTATTACTCGTAATGTCCCAGCTTGTCATTGAGTTATTGGGTGTGTTCTCACTATGTTGGTTTCTGTATACAGCAGGTTATGTTTCTGGAGGGTTCGGGCCAGGGTAACGTATGGTTATACGCAGGTTACATGATATATTTGGACAGTGTTCACGCAGTCATGTGGTCGTGTTCATGTATTTTACCTGCTTTAGGTGCTCAAGTTCGTTCGGCGATAAGTTCGGTGGCCTAGACATTCCCCAAGCATTTACCAAGGGGACTGTTTCTTCAGCCTATTCTCAGGCCAGTTTTCGGTTGTCGAAGCTCGGACTCCCCGGCTAGATTCATAGGATAAGGTAACTGGTTGAGGACCCTATCCTGGGAAGTATGTTTCAGCAAGGTAGGAGGCATTAGAGAGTTTGTTACGACACCGCCTAGGCAGCTTGCCTCTTGTACGTTAGCTAGTGGCCCACCTCCCCACCCCGAGGCAATTTCCCCTCCTCGCTTGGAGGTTACGTCCCTCGAGCTAGTAATCCGTGCCTCACTGGTAGTTAGCTAGGCCGCCCCCTACGCTTCATCCCGCTCTATCGCAGAGCTTGTTTAGCTAGTGGCTAGTTAGTTAGGTGCTTGGGTGTAGGGGTTCTAATAAGGCTCCTTCTCCTTATGTTCCTAGTATGTCGTTCCAATCCGATCAAGAGGACAGGCCCTCCATGCCTTGCTCACCTGCGCCAGGGTCAGACGTCGCCACCCCCCCTTCGCTCCGGGCATGGACAATTCCAAAATTAACGGCCGAATTAACTAGGTGAGGCATTCCATTTTCGGCCTCCGCTACGAAAGCGGAACTTTTCCGCTTACTATTTGCAACTCCCCAGTCTCCTGCTGCTAGGTCTAGTCCGCGGCAGTCCACTTCCGTGGACAAATGAGAGATATGCTTACCTCACTGGTAGCATCGGTCTCGTCAATACATGAGAGACTAACCAATTTAGAGACCCAGCCGGCTGCTACCATCCCGCTATTCCAGAATTTGTCCTGGCCTTCAGCATGTATAGGGATGTCTTGTGTTCAGCCTTTCCGTCCAGAAGGGAGGAGCTGGATCAATATTTATATAAAGTGGTGGAATTGGGCTATAAATATGGGGGTAGTGCTTTTTACGATTACCACAGGTCATTTTCCGCCAAAGCAGCTGCAGCACTCGCCCAATTTAACTATGCGACTGACTGGAGTAGAGTAGACACGGAATTGTTTTGCAGGCATTTCGCGGGTCTCAAAACCCCGGCGTGTCAGCATTGCCAGTCCACGGCCCATGCAGCTAACCTTTGTCCGGTTATCGACAACCCCCCTTCCACCAGCTCGGCCGCCTTGTCCGCCCCCTTTCGTCCAGGTCAACTACTTTCCAAATCCCATGATAAATTGGGTAGACCGATCTCGTTTCTAGGCAGATCACAGATCTGCAACAATTTCAACGCTAACGGTTGCCATTTTAGTCAGTGCAAGCTTCTCCACATTTGCATCAAATGTCATAGGGCCCACCCCCAGACCATGTGTCCGGGGACTTTATTCCCTAAGCAATGACTATCCCCGATTAATGTAGAGGGCCTTTTGGGTAAGTTACAGGTCCACCCCTCCCCAGATTTGGTAAACTTTCTGGTCCAAGGTTTGGCTTTTGGTTTCCATACGGGTGTAGTAGCCATGCCCCAGGAGTCTTGGGAATGACCGAACCTCAGGTCAGCCTTATCGGACCCTGATGCGGTGGGTTTACTACTGTCCCAAGAACTGGCAAAAGGTTTTATCATCGGCCCCTTTCATTCCCCTCCCTTTCCGGTTTGGAGGGTTAGCCCTCTGGGTATTGCGGTTAGCAAGTTCTCCAATAAAAAGAGACTCATTATGGATTTGTCTGCCCCTTATTCCTCGGCGTGCCCTAGCATTAATTCCCTCATTCCGGCTGAGGAGTTCTCGCTAAAATACGCCTCCGTCGACAACGCCATTCAGGCTATAGTCAACGCAGGGAAGGGCGCTTGGTTATCCAAGGCGGATATTACGGATGCTTTCAAACTATTACCGATTCATCCTGATCTGTGGCATCTTCATGGGATTAAATGGAGAGGGGTTTACTATTTTGCTACCAGATTAGTTTTTGGTTCCAGAAGTAGCCCTAAGCTTTTTGACACCTTAGCTGAGACGTTGACTTGGCTCCTCCTGAATGCTTCCCGGTGCCCGGTAGTGATCCACTACTTGGATGACTTCTTATTGGTGGAGGCCCCCAACGCATCCCCGTGCAGTCTACGGAAGCTATTAGAATTGTTTGATGAGTTTCATGTCCCGGTAGCCCAACATAAATCGGCAGGTCCGGTTACCACTTTAGAATTCCTGGGGATAGTGCTAGATTCTAATAGAATGGAGGCCTGCCTATCATGAAACTTCAGAGAATTCAGGATATAATCCAGAGTTTCATGAGATCTGAAACCTGTTCCAAACTGCAATTGCAATCCCTTTTAGGCCATCTTAATTTTGCAATGCGGATTATTCCCCAAGGCAGGTCTTTCATCTCCCATCTCCTGTCTCTGCTGTCGGAGTCCCATGCGTCTGAGGAGGCAGTGGTCATAGGTCAGTCCGCTAGGTCTGACTTGCGTATGTGGGCCAGGTTCCTGAAGACATGGAACGGACGTTCCATGTTTATTTCCCAACCCAGTCTGTCTTCCCCTAGGGTTTTTACGGATGCCACGCCGTCCCTTGGGTTTTCGGCTATTTTCCAGGATCTGTGGTTAGCAGAAAGGTGGCCGTCACAGATGCTTGAGATTCCCCGCTTTCGCAATACCTCGGCCCTATTCGAAATTTATCCTATTGTGGTTGCAGCGACAGTATGGGGCAACAGGTGGACAGGTGATACAGTCACTTTTTTTACTGATAACATGGCCACAGTGGAGATCGTAAATAGGGGTAGGTCGTCCTCAATTCACATTATGGGGTTGATGCGTAAACTCACGTGGCTATCATTATATCATAAATTTTTTATTAAATGTTCACATGTACCAGGAGAACAGAATATAGCGGCTGACGCGTTATCTCGTTTCAATTTCCAGAGGTTTTTTGAGGTCCTACCCTCAGCGGCAGCAGCACCTACGACTGCGCCGCTTTTCGACGAACTCATTCTAGTATAGAGATGCATCTGAACACCGCTCACCATATTATCTCAAGAGCATTGTCCAAAAATACCAGAAAGGCATACGATAGAGCTTGGTCCCTATTTGGCAGATTCGTGGCAGCATCGGCCCCCATGAACACATATTCAGTTGCCACCCTCCTGGCCTTCACAGCATACTGTCATTCGAGCTTAAACCTCTCATATGGTTCAATTAAGCTTTATTTAACGGGAGTGCAGCATCACATATCTTTAATCTTTCCTAACAATCCCTCACTGATCGCTTCGCACCCAGTCAAGACATTACTGAGAGGTCTTCAAAAAACCAAGCCAGTTAAAACCCCCAGTCGTTTGCCGATTGATGGGGAAGTTTTCAAAGCCTTGATAAACTGCCTAGATACTCACCCATTTTCTCCAGCCACTTGTGTTGTGCTTAAAGCCGTCATGTTTCTAGCTTTTTATGGTTTTATGCCCCCTGGGGAACTGGCCACAACACCTTATGCAACGTCGTTTCTGAAGGTCTCGGATTTACGTCCTGTTGCTGATTATTTCGTTCTATCCCTCGGGCATACAAAAACCAATCAGTCCGGGCCGAGTACTCAAATCACGTTCTTTCCGACTAATTCTGCTTGGTGCCCAGTTGCAGTCCTGGGAGCCTTGTTGGTGTTTTTGACTGGGAAACCGGGTAACAGTCCTCTTTTGCCCTTTCCCAGGGAGCCATTGTCATCTGTCACATTTGTCAGATATGTGAGGTTACTACTTGCAAGGGTGGGCCTTAACCTGCATGCATATTCGGGTCACTCTTTTCGAATCGGGGCGGCCTCAGCAGCATCTAAGAATAAGGTGCCAGCCCATGTGATTAAAAAGCTAGGCAGGTGGAACAACTCCTGTTTCTCTCTGTATATCCCTCAACCAACGTCAGAGATGCGTAATGCCTTCGCGTCACTAGTTCTATAAGCTTGTTATGGTTTTCATGGTTATGTTTTGTTTATCAATAAAGTTATGGTTTTTCTAACTTTGTGTCTTCTTCTTTTGCCCTCTATAGGCCTACCTGGTACGTTGGTCATGGCACACCTCAGACCGAAAAGACCCTCTCTTGGTCTTTGCGTCTCCGTTCCACTAATCCTATGCAGTTGCCCCTAACACAAATGTTAAGGCTAATGTAAATTAGCCTGTAGTTGTGGGAGGGGCTATGGTTATTTAACCAACGCCTCTCCTGCCCACAGCTACGTTGCAGCGTCTGACGTTGCCCGCCCTTGCCCCCCTCGCCCCCCTCGCCCCCCTCTCGCTATTCATTTCCTTCCTTTTATTTCCTCTTTTTCTCCTCTATCCTTTCTTTCATTTCTTTTACGGGGTGGCCCTCTATAGGCCTACCTGGTACGTCGGTCATGGCACACCTCAGACCGAATAGACCCTCTCTTGGTCTTTGCGTCTCCGTTCCACTAATCCTATGCGGTTGCCCCTAACACAACCTTATCTATTACAACTTTTGTTCTGTTAGCTAAAATCTTGGCCATAATTTTATAGTCTACATTCAGAAGGGTGATAGGCCTCCAGTTCTCTAATTTTGATTGATAACCCTTCTTAAAAATTTGCATAATGATGCCTCTTTTCCAGGAAGAGGGTAACTCCTGGGCATTAAAAGCTTCTATAAAAATATTAAAAAGTTCCCAAAAACATTTATAATAATAACATTTCCATCTGCTCCTGGGGACTTACCAGCAGAAAAGCTTTTAATTGCATCGGTTAACAATGCTAAAAAGGAACTAGGGCTGAAACAACTAATCGATAAAATCGATAATAATCGATAATGAAAATCGTTGTCAACGATTTTCATTATCGATTAATCGGATCGATTTTTATCGATTGTAAAAAGAGGTTTTTTTCAGAGCAAACGCTCTGAAAAACTCCTCTCCTTATATAATCCGACCTCAAACAGAGATCAGATTATAACACCGGAATCCAAATCCCCCGCTACGCTGCAGGGGACCTGGATTCCCCTCACTGTCGGCCGGTCTCTCACTTCCGTCTCTCTCCCCCCTCCCATCTGCCTCCTCCCCCCTCCCATACATCACTCTGCCTCTCTACCCGGCACCGTTACTGACAGGCACTTTCCCTGCAGCTTTGTAGAAGCCTCAGTGTAAGTGAAGTGCAGTAATGGAGGCTGTCTGTCCTCTCTGACAGCCGGTGAGGGTCTGCATCGCACAGACAGCCCTGAAGCTGCAGTGAAAGTGCCTTCAGTAACGGAGCCGGGTAGAGAGGCAGAGCGGTGTATGGGAGGGGGGAGGAGTCAGAGGGGTGTATGGGAGCCACCCTCCAATACACCACTCTGGCTCCTCCCCCTCTCATACGTCACTCTGCCTCTCTACCCGGCTCCCTGGTGTCTTGTCAGAAACGGAGGTTCACAGGAGGCAGAGTGGAGTATGGGAGGGGGGAGGAGGCAGAGTGGAGTATGGGAGGGGGGAGGAGGCAAAGTGATGTATGGGAGGAGCCAAAGTGATGTATGGGAGGGGGAGGAGGCAGAGTGGAGTATGGGAGGAGCCAGAGTGGAGTATGGGAGGGGGAGGAGCCAGAGTGGTGTATGGGAGGGGGAGGAGCCAGAGTGGTGTATGGGAGGAGGCAGAGTGGAGTATGGGAGGGGGGAGGAGGCAGAGTGGAGTATGAGAGGGGGAGGAGCCAGAGTGGTGTATGGGAGGGAGAGGAGCCAGAGTGGTGTATGGGTGAGTTATAGTGGTGTATGGGGGGTATTATGAATTTTTAGGGCATATAGGGGGTATAAGGCATATGGATATTAGGCATATCAGGGGGGCTTAAACATATCTGGGGTAAAAGGTATATCAGGGGGCTCAGTTGCATATCACTGGCATATAAGGAGTATAAGGCATATCAGGGGGCACGGTGGCATATCAGGGGGCACAGTGGAATCTGGCATATAAGAGGTATAAGGCATATATGGGGCAGAGTGGCAAGCTGGGGGTCAGATGTGCATAACTGGGGGCAGTTTGGTAAATAAAAAAATTTAAACAAGGATTTTTTCTCAGTTTTTATTAAATATGAAAAATAGTTAACATATGAATTAATATTTACTAATAACTTTGTATTAAAACCTAGTTTGAGAAACACTGTGTTTGGGTTCTTGTAGCTTTTATTATTATGTCAGTAAAATAAGAAGGCGAATAGAGAGAGGCCACTGCAATAAAGAGATGAAAGTGTAAATTGTACGTTTTTTATTGCAATTTTTCTTCAATTTAAAATAATGTATTTTTTTATCCGATTAATCGATTAATCGACAAAATAATCGGCCAACTAATCGATTATTAAAATAATCGTTAGTTGCAGCCCTAAAAGGAACCATGATGACAGATGAGGGGGATGTTAGTTCAGAGTTAGCAATACTGCAGCAAGTCACTGCCTCTGACCTCCAGAGCGGTGTCTGCTCCAGTAAGGAGGGAAGGACGAGCACAGGGCAGGCCAGACAGGTGCTGGTAGTAGGGGACTCTATTATTAGGGGGACAGACAGGGCAATCTGTCACAAAGACCGGGATCGCCGAACAGTGTGTTGTCTGCCTGGCGCTCGAGTTCGGCACATCGCGGATCGGGTTGACAGATTACTGGGAGGGGCTGGAGAAGACCCAGCTGTCATGGTGCACATTGGCACCAATGACAAAGTAAGAGGTAGGCGGAGTGTCCTTAAAAATGATTTCAGGGACTTAGGTAGCAAGCTCAAGGCAAGGACCTCCAAGGTAGTATTTTCTGAAATATTACCTGTACCACGTGCCACACCAGAGAGGCAGCGGGAGATTAGGGAGCTAAACAAGTGGCTCAGAAGCTGGTGTAGGAAGGAGGGGTTTGGGTTCATGGAGAACTGGGCCGACTTCTCTGTCGGATACAGGCTCTACGGTAGGGACGGGCTGCACCTCAATGGGGAGGGTGCAGCTGTACTCGGGGAGAAGATGGCCAGAAGGGTGGAGGAGTGTTTAAACTAGGGAAAGGGGGGGAGGGAAACTACAATATAGAAGGGGAAGATAGTATAGATAGAGAGCTGGGGCATATAAATGTACCTGGGGGTGGAGCGGAGGGAGGGGTTAGAATAGTTAATAGGGATAGGCTTGATAGGAGAAAAAACCATACACCTCTAAATTGTATGCTTACTAATGCCAGAAGTCTGACCAATAAAACTGGCGAACTGGAGTTAATAATGTCTGCAGAAAATTATGACATAGTGGGTATAACAGAGACATGGTTGGATGATAGCTATGACTGGGCGGTTAATATACAGGGTTATAGTCTATTCAGGAAGGATCGAAAAAAACGAAAAGGGGGAGGAGTTTGCCTTTATGTAAAGTCCAGCCTAAAGGCCACACTGCGGGAGAATATATGTGAGGGAAATGATGATGTGGAGTCATTATGGGTAGAAATATATGGAAAGAAAAATAATAAAATACTGATCGGGGTTTGCTATAAGCCACCAAATATAATTGAAGCAGCAGAAGATCAATTATTAAAGCAAATAAACAAGGCAGCAAATCACAATGAGGTGGTTATTATGGGGGACTTTAACTATCCCGACATAAACTGGGAAACCGAGACCTGTGAATCTCATAAAGGAAACCGCTTTCTGACTATAAGTAAAGATAATTATCTGTCCCAAATGGTACAGGACCCAACCAGAGGGGGCGCTCTACTGGACTTAATATTAACCAACAGACCTGACAGAGTAACTAATGTGCAGGTCAGAGGGCACCTAGGAAATAGTGATCACAATATAATACATTATAACTTGTCGTTCAATAAGGGAACTCTTAGAGGAGCCACAAGAACTATGAACTTTAGGAAGGCAAAGTTTGATCAACTAAGAGAAGCCCTTAACACTGTAAATTGGGAAAATGTCCTCAAAAACAAAAGCACAGATACTAAATGGGAGATTTTTCAAAATATCTTAAATTCTCACTGTGAAAAGTACATACCGTATGGGAATAAAAGTGTCAGGAGCAAGAGAAAACCAATGTGGATAAATAAAAATGTAAAGGTGGCAATAAATGGCAAAAAAAGGGCATTTAAGCTACTAAAACAGGAAGGCAGTGAGGAAGCACTAAGAAGCTATCGGGAAAAAAATAAAATATGTAAAAATCAGATAAAAGCAGCAAAAGTGGCGACAGAAAGACTCATTGCCAAAGAGAGTAAAACAAACCCCAAAATGTTCTTTAACTATATAAATAGTAAAAAGGTTAAAAATGAAAGTGTCGGCCCCTTAAAAAGTAAAGAGGGAGACGTTATAGACGGGGATCAGGAAAAAGCGAATCTATTAAATATATTCTTCTCTGCTGTATTCACAGAGGAAAATGAAATGCCAGGTAATATACAGCAGGATGAGATAAATGCCCCAGTACATGTCGCCTGTCTAACCCAGGAAGAAGTGCAGTGCCGCCTAAAAAAAATCAAAATAGACAAATCACCAGGTCCAGATGGCATTCACCCCCGCGTTCTAAGGGAGTTAAGTAATGTAATAGACAGACCCCTATTTCTAATATTCAAGGACTCTATAGTGACCGGGTCTGTTCCCCAGGACTGGCGCATTGCAAATGTTGTGCCAATATTCAAAAAGGGGACAAAAAGTGACCCGGGGAATTATAGGCCTGTTAGTTTAACTTCTGTTGTATGTAAACTGTTTGAGGGTTTCCTAAGAGATGCTATTTTGGAGTATCTCAATGAAAATAAATGTATGACTCCATATCAGCATGGGTTTACAAGGGATCGGTCCTGTCAAACTAACCTGATCAGCTTTTATGAGGAGGTGAGCTCAAGACTGGATCGGGGAGAATCGCTGGATGTCGTATATCTTGATTTTTCCAAAGCATTTGATACGGTGCCACATAAAAGGCTGGTACATAAAATGAGAATGCTTGGGCTGGGGGAGAATGTGTGTATGTGGGTAAGTAACTGGCTCAGTGATAGGAAACAGAGGGTGGTTATTAATGGTACATACTCTGAGTGGGTGACTGTTACTAGTGGGGTACCACAGGGGTCAGTTTTGGGTCCTATTCTTTTTAATATATTTATTAATGACCTTGTAGAGGGATTGTATAGTAAAGTATCAATCTTTGCAGACGATACTAAGCTCTGTAGCGTGGCTAACACAATAGAGGACAGTGCACGATTACAAATGGATCTGCATAGGTTGGAGGCTTGGGCTGGGATGTGGCAGATGAGGTTCAACACGGATAAATGTAAGGTTATGCACATGGGGAAGAAAAATCCAGGCTGGGAATATGTATTAAATGGGAAAACACTGGGGACGACTGACATGGAAAAGGACTTAGGAGTCTTGGTTAACAGTAAATTTACCTGTAGCGACCAGTGTCGGGCAGCTGCTGCTAAGGCAAATAAAATCATGGGGTGCATCAAAAGGGGCATGGATGCCCATGACAAGGAAATAATTCTACCATTGTACAAGTCACTAGTCAGACCACACATGGAATACTGTGTACAGTACTGGGCACCAGTGTACAAGAAAGATATAGTGGAGCTGGAGAGGGTTCAAAGACGGGCAACCAGAGTAATAAGGGGAATGGAAGGACTGCAGTACCCAGAAAGATTATCAGAATTAGGGTTATTTAGTTTGGAGAAAAGACGGCTTAGGGGGGACTTAATAACTATGTATAAATATATAAGGGGGCAGTACAGAGATCACTCCCAGGACCTATTTATACCCAGGACTGTATCTATAACAAGGGGACATCCTCTACGGCTGGAGGAAAGAAGGTTTCTACACCAGCACAGACGGGGGTTCTTTACAGTAAGAGCGGTGAGACTATGGAACTCTCTGCCAGAGGAAGTGGTAATGGTAAACTCAATAAAAGAGTTTAAAAGGAGCCTGGACGTGTTTCTTGAAAGCAATAATATCACAAGTTATGGATAGTAAATTAATAGGGACAGAACGTTGATCCAGGGATTTATTCTGATTGCCATATTTGGAGTCGGGAAGGAATTTTCCCCCTGGTATGGGGCAATTGGCATCTGCTTCATAAGGGTTTTTTGCCTTCCTCTGGATCAACACGGTAGGGACACAATATGTATATAGGTTGAACTTGATGGACTTTGGTCTTTTTTCAACCTTATGAACTATGTTACTATGTTACTATCTATGACTTTCTCATTAAAAAGGTGTTGGTCAAACTCTTGTGACACTTTTAAAAAACCCGTAAAATTAGGTCTCTCTTTTGTGATATTTGTTTAAAAAAGAAGCGAGAGCACTTCTCTCCTTCATCCAAGTGCTTTACCGTGGTATTACAAATAATTTGTTTACCTTTAAAATCTAAAACCTTTTTAATCTCCTTCTTTAAATAAAAAATCAGTTTGTCAGTATTGCTTATACCAGCCTCTTTCAACTTAAAAAGAGTTTGCAAACGCACATTAAGATCTTTAAAAACTTGTTTGCTCTTTTTTTCCCTCCTCTTGCCAACAACAATAAACAAGTTCTTAATCTTGGAGTTGATGGTTTCCCACCAGTCCAAAAAATTCTGACTTAGGTCTTTCTGGCGCCGCCATCGCCCATATGAGACTTTAAAATGATTCCTGATTTGTTCATCCTCTAGTAATAATAAATTGAGTTTCCACAGACCATTCCTAGTTTTTGATTCATTAGGAATTAAAAAGCTAGTTTTTAGGTGAATTAAAGTTTTATTGAAAATTTTTGAAAACATGGATAAACATAATACATCAAGACAATAAGGGGAAAGACATAATAATGAGGGTGGGGTAATGGGGCAGACAAAAATTCGATCAAAATATTCTATCACTGCATTTTTACACAAGTCTGAGTTGCGCACGGTTGAGAAGCAATGCGGAGTGAGGGCAAGGTCAGTCAGACCGCGATGGCAAGGTGCCGCGTGCCTCCGTGAGAGACCCACATGAAAACGAGAACAGGAACAGACCGACACGAACAAGAAGGGGGGAGGAAGGGGGGAGGGGAAGAGAGACGGGGGGAAGGAACGGCAAGGGGAGGAGGGAAAGTAAACACCGGGAGGGAAGAAGTGCAATAGCAAGAAGTGAGAGCAGCATGGCAGAGGGGAGGGGAGAGGCAGGGAGGCCAAAACGGGAGAAGATTGGAAGGACAACCAGCTAGCCCACACTGCAGTATACGACTCCATCCTGTCCGAAGCCAGATGTACCATCTCCTCCAAGCCCGGATCTCCTCCACACGAGTGACCCATTGGCGCAACGAGGGAACCTCAGAACGTTTCCAGTAAAGGGGGATGAGACTGCGAGCCGCATTGAGAAGGTGGCGAAGGACAGAACGCTTCATCAGCCCCAAGGAGCGCTCCGAGTGAAGAAGGAGGCCCAATCCCGGGGAAGGCCGAAGTGGCTCACCTGTCACCTCCTCCAGACAGC
This sequence comes from Spea bombifrons, assembly GCF_027358695.1. Classification (NCBI taxonomy): domain Eukaryota; kingdom Metazoa; phylum Chordata; class Amphibia; order Anura; family Pelobatidae; genus Spea; species Spea bombifrons. The sequence continues at coordinate 19,860,480 of NC_071092.1, read as the reverse complement.
GAAATATCCCAGTCGAATAGGGCTGAAGTCGAGAGCAGCTCCACCAGATGTGCAGGTAAGTGCCCCTCTCCACCCCCACACCTCCAACAAAGTGGATCACTCCCCGGGAGAACCCTACTGATAGCAACCGGAGTCCTATACCAACGAGACATCAGTTAAGAGTTTATGGTCTGAGAATACATTATCCTTTAAAAACATGTCCTGGAGATTAAAACCAGCAGAGGACAACATAATATCTATGCAGGAGCTGACCTGGCCATTAGACCATGTATATCCAGGGTCAGAGGGTTTTAAATGCCTCCATGCATCATTCAATTTAAAATCAATAGCAACATTTCTAAGCTGGCGAGAAGTTCTATCTACCTTCTGGTTCTCATCCCCTCCACTTCTATTTTCGCCCGGTAGTATACAATTAAAATCACCTCCAACTATTAGAGGGAAAGAACCTGTGGCAAAGAAGGAGATATGCTCTAAAATTTCTATTCTTTCATTCTTAACTGGTGAGGCATTTACATTCATAAGATGCACATTAAAACCTTTAAAAACAACATCAATTAAAATTGCTCTCCTGGGATCAATTTCAATAATAGAATTTAAAACCACATGTTATTTTTTAAAAAGGATCCCAACCCCAGCGGCTTTACTATCATTTGGCCCGGACCAGTAAGAGGGCCCTGCAGTCCACTCCTTTAAATGCCCATAAAACAGTCTATGATCTATTGCACACTCCTGTAAGAAAATTATGTCTGCACTTAGAGTTCCTAAATATGTAAACAAAGCAGCCCTTCTGACAGAGCTCCTCAGACTCCTCACATTAAGTGAGGCAACAGTGAGATCCACTGTAAGGTCTAGTGTCGTTTGAGCAGGGCCCTCCTCACCTGTTGTCGCTATAAGTCAAATTATTGAGTAACATACTACTTGTTTTGTCCTGTCTACCCATTGTACAGCGCTACGGAATTTGATGGCGCTATATAAAACAATAAATAATAATAGTGTATTTTATCAGCATCCCTCAACTTCTGATACGCTGCTGTAATCCATGATGAAAAAAGGATCCAACAGAGAAAGTCCCATCCCAGCAACACCTGCACAGCTCTATATGCTTCGAGCCACCTTCCTGACAGATGACTCCAGAAGGTCTCCTTGCTCTGACTTCCGCTTTGATATTTCAACTGTGTCATCACCAGGGCTCCCGGAAGGGGTGCCAAACAGCATTCACTGTCAGACCTCCCCCTCTTAGGCATGGGACCAGGTGAATACTCCACATTCGTTTCCTTCAGAGCAACCGCATGTGCAGGGTTAATGGAGATTGGATGGTCTCCTCTATGACAGCTGTAGTTAACACGTGTTACAGATGGTGAGATCTCACTGCTGGACTTTCCACCTCTGTCGTCAGGACTGCTCTTAAGGTCTCCCACAGAAACGTAACTCTCATGGCTGGTAGAAGGACCTGCACAGGGATTTAAAAACACATTGGGACCCACCACTGGGGAGGGATCCATTGGACCCAAAACAGCCTGTTCCTTCATCTCATTGCTTGGCATTACTAATCTCACTGCAACCAGCACAGCAGGATCATCCAGTGGTGCATCTCCATTACAGGCTTCTTCGGGTCAGCTGTAGAGGAGGGCTTACTTGGACCTGGATCTAATTTCCCAGGCCGCCCAGCAGCCATATCTGCCCAGGACAGCGGGGGCTTGCTGGGACAGTCCTTGCACAACTTGGTCTTATCACAGCTAGTGGTGAGGTGGCCCCATTCTGCACAGTTCCTGAATAGGGGCCTAGGGTTGGCTGTGCAGGTCGCCTGAGTGTGCCCATAGCCCCTGCACCTCCTGCACAGAAATTACATCCCTGGGTAGAAACAGTATCCCCTATTGCTACCGATTGAAAAACTCTGGGGGGATGCACTATTCCACCCACCCCTTCCTTGTGCTCTTTGAACTGCACAAGGGACCTCCTCTTACCGTTCCAAATCCCCATCTCATTCCTTACCTTCTGTGGTTTAGATACTTTGCTACAATAATGATATACCCAGGCTATGATAGCTGCATCAAACACATATGAGTTATACATGTGAACAGTAAGAGTTATTTTCTCACCGCCATACAGCAACGTGAAGCGGAGTCCATCCAAACGAGGGTCATCTTTCTTTCCTGTGAGGCTCTTGTAGATGTTATGACACACACCAATGTTCAGTAGTGTTACTACATATGTACCTTTAACTCGGTCTTGCAGGCAGTAGATGTCTTTAAGATCCAGTCCAAGTGTTTTAATTAGCACCTCCTCTACAACATACTTTCTTCCTTTTTCTTCCTTCTCTCTCTCAGAAACTTCAATTTTGATCGAATTTCTGAGTCTTCCGTCCTTAATAGATGCAAAGTTGATGGTTGTGAAGGTAGGCAGCCTGCTGCCTTAAATGACTGTTTTAACACAATCAGGGTTCAAACACACCGCAATGCAAAGGCAAGGGACCTGTAGCTGTAGCAATGAATTGTCCCGGATTGAGGCTGCCCGTGACTTAAAAGTCCCATTGCAGGACTACTAATGTGTTAATAATTAGGGATTACTCTAGCTTCGGTGTAGAGATAATCTACATTTTATTAAAGACAGGAGGCGAATATTTGCATCAAACGGAGCAAAGTAAAGCACCAATGTACGGTAACAATAGGAAAACAGAACATATCACAGTGTCATGAATCGCACCACCCAAATATTAGGGGAGGGAAAAAAAACAGGGAGGGAAATATTTGCCTCCTGTCTTTAATAAAATTTAGATTATCTCTACACCAAAGCAGAACATATCACAGTGTCATGAATCGCACCACCCAAATATTAGGGGAGGGGGAAAAAAACAGGGAGGGAAATATTTGCCTCCTGTCTTTAATAAAATTTAGATTATCTCTACACCAAAGCGTAATCCCTAATTTTATGGCAAAACAGGAGGCTTCATATTTGCATTTTTAAAGCTGCCGCAACAGAGCAGAGGCAACATGAGGTCGAGGGCGATAGTAAAACGTATGAAAGGTCGATTCCCTGGACCAATCTGCAGAAAGGATATCCGAGAGGGAAACTCCAAAGTCCAGAGCCGCAGAAGCCGCAGCACCCCTAACCGAGTGGACCCCAAACGATCTATCCACGCAGGCAGATCGAAGAATCCACCGAACTCAACGAGCCACTGGGGCGACGTAAGATACGAACAAAGGGCCCTGGGCCGAAGAAGGCAGACTCGCCGTGGTCGAGAGGTAAGTACGGCAGCAACAGACGACGCACAAGAGGTGGTGCTCACGGAAGTAAGGGTAGGACACGGAAGAAGACTTGGACTTGGTTCTGCGAGACACCGAAACCACCATACCCTTGGGCGAAAAAGAATCTGTGTTAAAGGCAGTGAGGTCTGAGATCAAGCAAAGTAACAGAGCCAGCTTTGCTGAGAGTTGGCGAAGGGAGAGAGTCGTTGTCAGGCCAAGACACGACAAAGCGAAGAACACAGGAAACATCCCAGAAGGCAGAATACCTCGTAGAGGGAGGGCGAGAGATCCGAATGCCGCGCATAAGCCGACAGACCGTGGGATCCTTACCATGGGCACGCCAGAAACGGGAACGTGAGCCACAGAAATGGCCAAATAAACCACATTAATAGGGCGATAAGACTTACCCAACGAGAAGAGATGGGCCAGATTCAGGACCATCACCACTGGTGCCGTAAAGGAATCAAGATGTCGTTCCAGAAACCAGCCATGCCAATATTCCCATGCCTGCAGAAAAGACCGTCGAGTACCTGGAGCCCAGGAGTCCCAGAGGAGATCACAAGCTGCCGATAATAACTCCGACGTATCCCAGGACCCCCTGAAACCTTCCAAGCCACCAGCGACAACTGGCCTAGGAGAACCAACCGGTGTGAAAAACCAATCTGCGACCAGATTGTCTTTCCCCGGGATGTACTCCACCCTGATAGAGAGGTGATGATCTAGACAATACTGATAGAGCTCTGTACTAGGGAACAGTGAGACACGTCTTTGATGAAACTGTGAATGGCAAAAGATCCCGCTATCTGTCCAGAAGCCAGCGGTGGCAGAGTCCTCGCAAACCGCACCCCAGCCCAGGAGGCTGGCATCGGATTCCAGATAGAAATCTGGGGCGTGCCCAAAGATAGCCCGACCGTTCCACGCCTCCATGTGGTGCAACCACCACCTCAACTCCAAACGTACTTCGTCTGTAACACGAATGAGTTGGTCATAGGAACCCCAGAGATGAAGGGAGGCTGTTTTTAGGTGTTGCATTGCCCGATAAAGAAGAAGCCCCGGAAAGATGGTCTGGATGGAAGCCGAAAGTTGGCCGATCATACGAGCCAGATCCCTCAAGGACACTTACGGACATCAGAGGAGGCGCCGAATGTCCCTTTTGATGGCAGAAAGCTTCGTCTGTGGTAGGCATAAGACCGCCTCCACCAAATCCACAGTGAACCCTAGAAACTGAATCGATTAGGTCAGGGTAAATTGAGACTTGTCCTTGAATTCGGGGGTATTTGCCACTTTGTCCGGCAGGGTTGGGCGAGGGCACTCGGCGAGGAGTTTTTTGACGAGCCTCTTTCTCAAGAGGCCGGCGTAACCAGAAGCGTAAGAATTGAGCGATATGAGCAGCTGGAACCCACTCTGAGGATCGAGGGTGACCTAAGTTATTCGGGTCAAACACCCGAAGGCCCGCTGAATCCAAGATCTGAGCGGACAATCCGGGCGTAGAGGAAGGTGTGGGATCCTCCGGGATTGTCTCCCGAACTAATGTAGCTGGATGCAGCACAGGAGAAGAAGGTCTAGATGTGACAGTGGGGTATTCGTCTAGCGTCTTGTAATCCTGTTCGACATACTCCATCTCCGATCTTGACGAAGACGGACCGGCCATCATCATTGAAGGAGCCTTGGCTTTTTTCAGAGGTGCCATGCCCTTGAGGGACACACATCTCCCTCCGCCCATTGGTGCTTACGGGGGCGCTCTGCAGTAGGCTTGTGGTGGGACTCTTCAGAGTCAGAGGCATCAGGCCGTGGGGACCCGAAAGGAGGGACCATCTGGTTGATGGAAGAGCAGTCTATGGAGGTCAAAGCCAAAGGAAGGGACTCCATTAAAGCCACTTTGAGCCATTCCTGTAAGGCAGCGGGCAGAGGCTGTTCAGAATCGTTTGACATGGTGTATTTTATCGTAGATTCTTTTAAGCAATCTGCAAGACAGACAAGAGAGCAGAGTCAGAGGGATATACTGGGGTCACCCGTAGGCACCTAAGGTGGTCACCCAGAGGGCCGGGTTAACAGGCCAGAGGCCAACCCAAAGTCTAGGGGGTCACCCTAGGGGCACTGTAGCCAGATGCCAGGCAGATTCACATAATGGGTAAATCACCACTGAGGGTATAACAAGCAGGATATAGCATTAATATGATTTTTGTTTTTGTTTTTAACTGCTAAACGGGTATATCACCCTGGCAAGCATCCAACGTGAGTCAGGGGTCACCCCAGAGGTATAGAGGGTCAACCCTCAACGTAAAAAGGAGAGGTCACCCTCAGAAATAAAGAGGGGGTCACCCTCCACAAGAAAAATGGAGATACAGGCTCCGCACCACTTAGTTACACAGACCGCTAAGGGAGACTGCAGGAGGACACACCAGGAGGGGGGGAAGCCTCCGTGTCTGCGTAGACGTATGCAGACACGGCAGCCGAACCGTCTGACAAACCGCAAGGCGGCAATAAAGTTAGCCAGATTAAAAGAAAACAACAGAGCCGTCTAGCGAGACAACTGCCCGCGGAGGAAAAACCGCCGCGGGCAGACAGAAGAGCACGTGGTGCAAACCGTGCTCCGCCTCTAACCGAGGCTTGCAACCAGGAGAAAAAACCTAGCCTACTGAAGGAAAAAAACAAACACAAACTGTTGAAAACTGAGAGGGAACGAAATGGACGATCGGCACGAGAGAAAAAGGGCGCAAAGGCCTAAACCGCGTGACCAAATATGGGTAAGTGTGTAGAAAAGAAAAAATTGAAATAAGATGAAAGTAAAGTACAAATGGGGCACAAAATATAACAATATAGGATATAACAACAATGTAAAATACAGTAAATGAGTACAATGACGAGATAAGTGCACTTATGCCAAAAATTGGGAAGCACACTAGTAAGGAGGGTGCTCACCTGGAGGTCAGAAGCAAAGAAGAGGAAGTGGTCTGCTTTGTGGGCTTTATGACCTCTGACTGTTTCCTGATTGGTTGTTTGTTCTCTGTTGTTAACCATTTCTTTGCTGCTGGAGGTTTGAGTAAAGAAGTTCATGCAAATATGAAGCCTCCTGTCTTGCCATAAAATTATTAATTACTTAGTTAATTGTTTTTTATTTTAAAGTTATGCTAATCTTACTAGTCCTGGTGCTTTGTGTTAGCAACAGCAAGAGACAAAGTAAATTTTTCTTCTTCATATTCCAGCGCTCAGCAGTGGCAGAGCAGGGAGACAGAGGCCTCGCGCTCCCACCGCAGGACCTCTACAAGGTAAGTGAACTTCAAAGGGGGGAAAGGGGAGGGAGGGAGAGGGGTAGATAGTGAGAACTGGGGGAGAGGGGGTAGATAGTGAGAAGGGAGGGAGACGGGTAGATAGTGGGGTAGAATTTATGTTACATACTACTTGTTATGTCCTGTCTACCCATTGTACAGCGCTACGGAATTAGATGGCGCTATATAAAACAATAAATAATAATAATAATAATAGATAGTGAAAAGTGGGGAGAGGAGGTAGATAGTGGGAATAGGGAGAGGGTGTAGATAGTGAGAAGGGAGGGAGAGGGGGTAGATAGTGAGAAGGGGAGGAGAGGGGGTGTCACAGTCAGGACTACTTGCCAAGCCGTGACGGTGTGGAGGGCGTGAGCATGAAGGGGTTATTAGCACCAGGTTTCTGGATTTACTAACTTCACCCCTTAACAAGGCATAAATTATACCAAATTATATATACCTGTATCCCCCTGGTAGTCTGCCACCACTCACAAAAAAAAACAAAAAACAAAACAAGCAAACAGTTCTTAAAAACAACGGACTTAAACACAGTCACTCACTCTCACTCACAAGTTTCTTCAATAAGCAGGAAACTGCCAGATGGTTTCTTACAATGTTGTTCCAATGAGAGTCAATTGTGGAGTTCTTCTTTGAGGTGGCTGCATTGCCTGTAAATCAGACTCTTTTCAGAAGAAAACACCACTCTGGCCACATGACCAATTGTATGACACCTTTTCCAAGAATTGGTTCCCATCTTTGATCTGCCAATAAGTTATGGTGGGGTAAAGGTGATGGAAAACCCCTCCACTTAAACTAGGAATGGAATGGAAAATCAGGATCGTTATCAGTTGGGCCAAGATGACACTTCTTGCCAGAACAGATACGGAGGGCATGCACAAGGAAACACATTTAAATCAACATCAGATTAACCCATTGGTTGCTAACACAAAGGAATAAACAACCTCTGCTGGATTATCTTTCCATGCATCCACTACATCATATGAGTTAATCGTGACAGGGGGTAGATTAATGAATATGCATTAATGAATATGTGTAAATTATTTATGTAAATCTGAGAGAATAAATTATTGTGTGAATGAATTACATGAATGAAAGTGTGAATTAGCGAGTCAATGTAAAAGTGTGTGTGTATCATAGATGTATAATTGATTTGTGGAAAGGCAAAGATGGCACAAGCAGAGTTTTTGAGACTTGGGGACCAAGATGGCACAGACAGGGTGTTTATGGGACAAAGATGGCACAGGCTGGGCTGTTTGGGGACAAAGTTGACTCATGCTAGGCTGTTTGGGGACATAGATGGCAAGTCCTATGCGTGAGACGACTAAGATCCAGATCCATACCTAGAGGGTTACGAATTCAAAAAACCCAGCTTTCGGTCAGGATGATCAAGAATTTATGCACAAATGGCATAACACGTTAGATGAGTGTTTCTATAAATTGATGGTACTTATTGTAGCTCAACAGACAGACTAATTAAAACATATAGAAAAAGATATCCATACATTGGAAGATGAGATAAAAATTAAGGTGGATCACACCACTGCCAAATCTAATAGGACAAACATAGAAAAGAAATTAAACAAAACGGAAGAAGAAATTATTTATAATAAAAAGAGAAAGTTTTTCAGGGATAAGGATGACATCCAATCGAGGATCACTAATAACCTTCACCATTGGCCCCATAGGAACAAATGGGACAGACCTACACCCAACCACACAATCCCACATTATAGGAAGACCCGACCTGAACCCTACAGGTCTTACCCTAGCAACCACACACGGTACAGATCACCACATGTACACACAGGCCCCACTTCACCTACACGACCACGGCCACCACACATTGATTATAAATCCGCTCTGACTGCACCTGCACCCCCACAACAAGAGGAAGAGTTCACTAGAGTAAATAGACATACTGAACAAGAGCAGACTTTTTTAGACAGGGAGCCATCCCGAAAGGGTGGCACAAAGAGAAAAGAAACCCCCTCACGGAGGGAAGCGATAGAGTTAAGGAACAGGTACATTCCCCTAGAGCAGAGCCCGTGGAAAAAGAGAAAATACCAAAAAGATCAAGAGGTCAGAGGGGCAGAGGAAAGGAGAGCAAACGCTAACCGATACTAACACCTGAGGAAGAGGGCATTATCAATATATCCCAGATACAATTACAACAAAATGAGATCTGTCTCCTTAGGAAGAGTTTGAAATTTGCCCCCGTAAAGGACCCAACCAGTTTGAACTTTTTTTAGACACACAAAAATATTTAAGAAAACTTACCATTAAAAGATTCTTTTGTAAACCAGAAAAATCCACAGGAACACTTGTTGAACCTATAGACACCACAGACAACTCCATCCATACCGGATTTGTACATACAGACCTCAAACCCAAATCTAAATTTTTTCCTTATAGTGAGAAAAGCGAACATATTGGTGTGTTCACTGATCTAATTTTGAGAGATATAGAAAAATTGACCCCAAAACACAAATCATTCAATTTAAGTAAAGAGGAACAACTCGACATACGCACTATTAAAGAGAGACACAATATAGTAGTGAAACAAGCGGATAAAGGGGGTGCCATTGTAGTTATGGACAGGGCATATTATATTAAAGAGGCAAATAGAATACTGGGAGACACTACTACACATAAAGTACTCGATCAAGACCCCACAAATGACTTCAGCACAGTATTGCACGCCATATTGGAGGAGGGCTTAAACTCCGGAGTTTTAAACAAAAAAGAACACTCTTACTTAAAGACAGAACATCCGAAAATTCCGGTGTTCTACTTTTTACCTAAAGTACACAAAGACCTTAAGGAACCCCCAGGGAGACCTATAATCAGTGGTCTGGACTCCCTCACCTGCAATACGTCCGAATATCTAGATAATTTTTTACAAAAATATGTACCTAACACCCCAGCCTTTTTGAAAGACACCACGCACCTATTAAATACTCTAAAAGATATCCAGTGGTCACCTGGGTGGCTATGGGCCACCATGGATGTTTCATCGCTTTACACTGTGATAAATCACACACAGGGAATCGAAGCAATTGACAACACACTTTCCAGGGACAGTAATATGGACCCTAGGCAGAAATCTTTTATTTTAGAATGTATAGAACATATTCTCAAATATAACTATTTTTGGTTCGAGGACACATTTTATCTACAACTATGTGGTACCGCCATGGGCACCAGGTTTGCACCCAGCTACGCCAACCTGTTTGTAGCTGAGTGGGAAGATCAATCAGTTTGGAACAACAATCCATTTGGTGCAGACCTGGTGCTCTGGAAAAGGTACATAGACGACATTCTTATCATTTGGAAAGGGACGAAGGACAAATTACAAGAATTTATAAAACATATAAACAATAATAATTTCAATCTCAAATTCATGTCTAATATCCAAGCTACACAAATCGAATTCCTGGATGTAGAACTGTTTGTGGAGAACAACCATATTCTATCAAGGAATTACACAAAACCCACGGATAGGAATGGTTATATCCATTATACTAGCTGCCACCATCCACAGTGGCTTAATAACATTCCTTAGGGTCAATATACACGGATAAGAAGAAACTGTTCAAAAGACGAAGATTTTAAGAGAAAAGCAGATGAAATAACCCAAGAATTTATTGATACACAATATCCGCTAGAAACTTTAAAAAGAAGCCTACAACATGCCCAAGGAATAGATAGGCAAAATCTACTTGTACCCAAGAACAAACAACCCAACATTAAGAAAGACTATAGTTTTTCCTTCTTCACAAAATATAATACACATGCAAATCAGATCAAAAGAATATTTAACAGACATTGGCATATACTAAAAAATGACGAGATCCTAGGGAAAGTCCTACCGGACAAACCCCAGATCATCTTTAAGAAAACAGGTTCCTTGAAAACCATGCTTGTGCCCAGTGTACTTTCTAAACAAAAGCCAGATACAATTCCACATACATTTTTAGGACACTGTAAAATGTGCGGTCCACTTCCTAAAAAGACCGACCACTTCATAGGACACAAAACAGGCTTAACGTATACCATCAAGCACTTTATTAATTGCTCTACTAAAAATGTCATATATTTACTTGAATGCGATTGCGGCTTACAATATGTAGGGATGACAACCAGGCCCCTTAAAGAGAGAATTTTAGAACATTTGGGTAACATAAGAAACAAAAACCTCAAACACAGTGTCCCGAGACACTGTAATACATGCCCATTTTTTCACGAGATACTTTTAAAATTATCGGTATAGATTGGGTCCCCAAAAACTGGAGGGGGGGCAACACCACGGAGAACCTCATAAAAAAAGAAACAGAATGGATCTTTAAATTAAAGACATTCAAAAGTGGGGGACTAAACATGGAATTGGATATTCTGGTACATATTTAGAAAGTAATACTTACACCCACCAGTATCCATTCACCCCTATAACACCACACAAACAACCACCAGTATTTGGTTTAAAGTAGTTTATTGTATGCCATTCCATTTTTAATCAATTTTATTATCATTCATTGCATATATTTTATTTACATAATAATTGCAGGAGGTCTCATTCATTGCTTTATTACACAATCATCATCCTCAGCAACGTTTTCAGACCCCTTTACTATGCCTGAAACACATTTTAGATTACTCCCTACTGATATCTTGGATACACATATTTTATGCTTATATACATTTAGATATACAATACTGGACACGTTCCACGCTTGTCCCTCTCTTGCGGTCTTCACCCTCTGCCGTTGTTCCCATCCCATGCACCTCGGGCTACCTGTCATCCCATGGGCAAGTTTTTTTTTTTTTTTTTTTTACTCTTATGCCGTTCTCATTCTCTACCCTGTTCCCCCCTCGTGTGTGCCGATCGGTGTTTTATAATCGCATCGGTTTGATTTAATTGTCTGGCCACAATCCCCCCCCCCCGTGTGTGCCGGTCGGTCCGTTTTGTCGTCTGACAGCGCAACCCCCCCGCGCGGAGAACACACTACACACACCGGCATGGACACCGGCGCTGCCACGGTCCCTCAGTCTTCGGTTCGGCATTCTACCAATGCTGTTCCTCATCTTGCGACCTGTAAAGAGAAAACACATTAACATTATGACACAAACACTGTTTCTTTACTTACCTCCTATCTTATGGCACAACACAACCTCTGAAAACAGCGACCTCTACATGTAGACGAAGGAAGAAACTAGGAAGCAATCACCGTCCTGACGTCAGACGCCAAACACAGACAGCAGATGGCGCCGAACAGCTTAAAAGGACCAGCTCACACGAGCAGAAAATACTCCTGATGAAGCCTTTCATGGTGAAATGCGTTGAGTGACTTTTTTTGGACCCTGAGAGTACACCTGTTTGACGCATTGAACGACAAAAACACTGTGAGTGTAAATTCTGCAACACGCAGGGCACATCAAATTTCCGTACACCTGCACTATTTATTTTTATTTTTCTTTTGTATTTTTTCATTTCATTTATACGGAACAGAATACACGAGCGCCCCCTATCGAACCTTTTGCTGAAATTCTTCAACACCTGGAGAGAGTTGTATAAGGGCTGCAGCTGTGATTCCAGACTAAACAGGAAAGTTATTATAGCTAATTACTGTATTTGCTCGATTATAAGACGACCCCCCAAAATCTGAATATTAACTTAGGAAAAACAGAAAAAGCCTGAATATAAGACGACCCTAAAGGAAAAAAGTTTTACCAGTAAATGTTAATTCATGTAAACTATTTTTTTAATAAAAGCTATGATTGAGAAAAATATTTTTTTTGTTTTTATTTCCTTGTATTTTCCAACCTGTCCCCCAGTTACGCACATCTGCCCCCAGGCTTGCCACACCAATATGGCACTGTGGCCCATGATATGCCTTTTAACTAGACTTGGGCACCAGGGGGCTCTTCGTGTTCGTCTTCGTGCTCGTCTTCGAGGGGAAAAAAAACCTTCGTATTCCGCGAATATTCGCCCGTTCCTGTCTTCTCTTCGGGTGAATATTCGCGGACATTCTTCGTGCTCGTTTAATCTTCGTTTCCTTCCCGGTTGCCTAGCAGGGGTTAATACGGGGTTACCAACACATCGGAGCAGCAGCAGCTGCCGTGAAGGAACGTGTGTGCAACTCTATTGGTCGTTTCGGCAGGGGGCTGGTCTGGCATCAACTAGTGAATTGCAGAACGCACTTCATTCGTTGATGGCAGGCCAGCCCCCTGCCGAAACGACCAATAGAGTTGCACACACGTACTGAGGTGTACTGTACACAAAATGACCTAGAGACAAATGCTCCAAGGAACTTGGCCTCCGTTTATCATACACAATCACACATCCATAGATGTTTAATAAAAGAATAGAGATTATTTTACATTTTTAAATTGATTTTGGACCACTTGTAATACATGCCTAACATTTGCTACCTATTTACAATGGCATACTTTGCAACAACCCAACTTTTACTGGACAGGACTGGAAAAAAGCAGGACTGTCCACCAAAATCTTGGGTGTGTTGACAGGTATGCGGATGGAAAAATGTTGGACAAGAAGTAAAAAATAGCTTAGGGTTAATGTACGGTTATGTTTAAGATTAGTAGCAGTGCACTGCTTTGGTTAAAGATGTATTATGTCTAAATAATAATTTAATTTTAATTTTAATGGGTTTTAAAAAAAAAAAATTAGGGGTTTATTTAAATGTATTTTAAAGTTAGATTTATTATTTAGTACTTTATTATATTTATTTAATGTTTATAAACATTAACATTAACTAGTGCTACCTACCGAGCTATAACTACCAACGTGTATTTGCATACCTAGTTTAGCTAAATTAGATGGGACAGGACTGGAAAAAAGCAGGACTGTTGGGTCTGTTGGCAGGTATGTGGATGGAAAAATGTTATAGTATGAAGTGTGAGTTATAGCGTTAATGCTAGTGAGTGTAGAAATAATGGCCAGGACAAATAACAAGAGGAAAGGTGATTTGTGCATTGTACATGTATGTGTTATGTGTGTTATGTGTGTTGTCACTTGTCACTGTGTTATATGTGTTATGTGTGTTATGTCACTGTGTTATTTGTGTTATTGTGTGTGTTATGTTTGGTTGGTTGGTTGTGTATCAGAAATGGAAATGGAAAAGGAAATGGAAAAGGCGAATGAGTGTGCAATTGGCGACCCACTCACCTGTTTCACCCCAGAGCAAAGCATCCAAACACTGTCAGTCCTAGACGTTTGGCAGCGGACTTCCAGAGCTCAGACACTAGGCCCTAGCGTAAGCTGGCCACTCCGGCGGAGGTAGCAGGCGTTGCCACACCGCAGACAGAGGCAGCCAGGGGGGAGAAACTGCCCTTACCATTAGGGACATTTGAGGCATGACACTAGCCAGGAAGCGAACTGGCATCGAAGAGACACTGGCACCACCACCAGCAGCAGCAGAATTGGGAAAGGCGAATGAGTGGGCAATTGGCGACCCACTCACCTGTTTCACCCCAGGGCAAAGCACCCAAACACTGTCAGTCCTAGACGTTTGGCAGCGGACTTCCAGAGCTCAGACACAAGGCCCTAGCGTAAGCTGGCCACTCCGGCGGAGGTAGCAGGCGTTGCCACACCGCAGACAGAGGCAGCCAGGGGGGAGAAACTGCCCTTACCATTAGGGACATTTGAGGCATGACACTAGCCAGGAAGTGAACTGGCATCGAAGAGACACTGGCACCAGCAGCAGCATCAGCAGAATTGGGAAAGGCGAATGAGTGGGCAATTGGCGACCCAATCACCAGTTTCACCCCAGGGCAAAGCACCCAAACACTGTCAGTCCTAGACGTTTGGCAGCGGACTTCCAGAGCTCAGACACAAGGCCCTAGCGTAAGCTGGCCACTCCGGCGGAGGTAGCAGGCGTTGCCACACCGCAGACAGAGGCAGCCAGGGGGGAGAAACTGCCCTTACCATTAGGGACATTTGAGGCATGACACTAGCCAGGAAGCGAACTGGCATCGAAGAGACACTGGCACCACCACCACCAGCAGCAGCAGCAGAATTGGGAAAGGCGAATGAGTGGGCAATTGGCGACCCACTCACCTGTTTCACCCCAGGGCAAAGCACCCAAACACTGTCAGTCCTAGACGTTTGGCAGCGGACTTCCAGAGCTCAGACACAAGGCCCTAGCGTAAGCTGGCCACTCCGGCGGAGGTAGCAGGCGTTGCCACACCGCAGACAGAGGCAGCCAGGGGGGAGAAACTGCCCTTACCACTAGGGACATTTCAGGCATGACACTAGCCAGGAAGCGAACTGGCAGAGAAGAGACACTGGCACCACCACCACCAGCAGCAGAATTGGGAAAGGCGAATGAGTGGGCAATTGGCGACCCACTCACCTGTTTCACCCCAGGGCAAAGCACCCAAACACTGTCAGTCTTAGACATTTGGCAGCAGACTTCCAGAGCTCAGACACTAGGCCCTAGCGTAAGCTGGCCACTCCGGCGGAGGTAGCAGGCGTTGCCACACCGCAGACAGAGGCAGCCAGGGGGGAGAAACTGCCCTTACCATTAGGGACATTTGAGGCATGACACTAGCCAGGAAGCGAACTGGCATCGAAGAGACACTGGCACCACCACCAGCAGCAGCAGAATTGGGAAAAGCGAATGAGTGGGCAATTGGCGACCCACTCACCTGTTTCACCCCAGGGCAAAGCATCCAAACACTGTCAGTCCTTGGCGTTTGGGAGCGGACTTCCAGAGCTCAGACACAAGGCCCTAGCGTAAGCTGGCTACATTGGCGGAGGTAGCAGGCGTTGCCACACCGCAGCAAGTGCAACCAGGGGGGAGAAACTGCCCTTACCATAAGGGACATTTGAGGCATGACACTAGCCAGGAAGCGAACTGGCAGAGAAGAGACGCTGGCACCACCACCACCAGCAGCAGCAGCAGCAGAATTGGGAAAGGCGAATGAGTGGGCAATTGGCGACCCGCTCACCTGTTCCACCCCAGAGCAAAGCATCCAAAAACTGTCAGTCCTTGGCGTTTGGGAGCGGACTTCCAGAGTTCAGACACAAGGCCCTAGCGTAAGCTGGCTACATTGGCGGAGGTAGCAGGCGTTGCCACACCGCAGCAAGTGCAACCAGGGGGGAGAAACTGCCCTTACCATTAGGGACATTTGAGGCATGACACTAGCCAGGAAGCGACCTGGCAGAGAAGAGACGCTGGCACCACCACCAGCAGCAGCAGCAGCAGAATTGGGAAAGGCGAATGAGTGGGCAATTGGCGACCCGCTCACCTGTTCCACCCCAGAGCAAAGCATCCAAACACTGTCAGTCTTAGACGTTTGGCAGCAGACTTCCAGAGCTCAGACACTAGGCCCTAGTGTAAGCTGGCTACACCGGTGGAGGTAGCAGGCGTTGCCACACCGCAAACAGACGCAGCCAGGGGGGAGAAACTGCCCTTACCATTAGGAACATTTAAGGCATGACACTAGCCAGGAAGCGAACTGGCAGAGAAGAGACGCTGGCACCACCAGCAGCAGCAGCAGCGTTGGAAAAGGTGAATGAGTGGGCAATTGACGACCCGCTCACCTGTTTCACCCCAGGGAAAGCATCCAAAAACTGTCAGTCCTTGGCGTTTGGGAGCGGACTTCCAGAACTCAGACACAAGGCCCTAGCGTAAGCTGGCTACATTGGCGGAGGTAGCAGGCGTTGCCACACCGCAGCAAGTGCAACCAGGGGGGAGAAACTACCCTCTCCATTAGGGACATTTAAGGCATGACACTAGCCAGGAAGCGACCTGGCAGAGAAGAGACGCTGGCACCACCACCAGCAGCAGCAGCAGCATTGGAAAAGGCGAATGAGTGGGCAATTGACGACCCGCTCACCTGTTTCACCCCAGGGCAAAGCATCCAAAAACTGTCAGTCCTTGGCGTTTGGGAGCGGACTTCCAGAACTCAGACACAAGGCCCTAGCGTAAGCTGGCTACATTGGCGGAGGTAGCAGGCGTTGCCACACCGCAGCAAGTGCAACCAGGGGGGAGAAACTACCCTCTCCATTAGGGACATTTCAGGCATGACACTAGCCAGGAAGCGAACTGGCAGAGAAGAGACGCTGGCACCACCACCACCAGCAGCAGCAGCAGCATTGGAAAAGGCGAATGAGTGGGCAATTGACGACCCGCTCACCTGTTTCACCCCAGGGCAAAGCATCCAAAAACTGTCAGTCCTTGGCGTTTGGGAGCGGACTTCCAGAACTCAGACACAAGGCCCTAGCGTAAGCTGGCTACATTGGCGGAGGTAGCAGGCGTTGCCACACCGCAGCAAGTGCAACCAGGGGGGAGAAACTACCCTCTCCATTAGGGACATTTAAGGCATGACACTAGCCAGGAAGCGACCTGGCAGAGAAGAGACGCTGGCACCACCACCAGCAGCAGCAGCAGCATTGGAAAAGGCGAATGAGTGGGCAATTGACGACCCGCTCACCTGTTTCACCCCAGGGCAAAGCATCCAAAGACTGTCAGTCCTTGGCGTTTGGGAGCAGACTTCCAGAACTCAGACACTAGGCCCTAGCGTAAATTGGCTACACCGGCGGAGGTAGCAGGCATTGCCGCACCGCAGCAAGTGCAACCAGGGGGAGAAACTACCCTCTCCATTAGGGACATTTGAGGCATGATTTCAGCCAGGAAGCGAACTGGCACCACCACCAGCAGCAGCGTTGGAAAAGCAAAAAGGTGAATGAGTGGGCAATTGACGACCCGCTCACCTGTTTCACCCCAGGGCAAAGCATGAAAGTCTGTCAGTCCATGGCGTTTGGGAGCGGACTTCCAGAACTCAGACACTAGGCCCTAGCGTAAATTGGCTACACCGGCGGAGGTAGCAGACGTTGTCACACCGCAAACACGTGCAACCAGGGGGAGAAACTACCTTAAACATTACAGATAAAAAAAATTAACTTTTCAAGCTAAGAGCTGGGTAACCCAACTTGGGCAGATTGAATTTAAGGAAGGCAATCTGCTCCATCAGATGAGGTGCCATGCGTGAGCGCTGTGGACTCAGTATGTTTCCAGTCATAGAAAACACGCGCTCACTTTGAACAGTGGTTGGCGGACATGATAGTAGCTGCTGCGCAACCCATGAGAGTGCAGGCCACACACTCTTCTTTTCATCCCAGTAGCTAAGAGGATCAACATTAGGCGCAGAAGGAACTTCACAGAGGTAATGTTTGACCATTTCAGCAGCACTACTCTCCTTTCTGCTGCTAGCTCTGTCAGATGGTCCAACTATACTCCCAAGTGCCTCTTCCCAAAACGCAGCTGCTCCACTCAGCTGTATTGTGCTGCTTGTGGCACTGCTGCTGATGCTGCTGCTAGGAGTAGCAGACCACATCATCTCTTCCTCCTCCTGCACCTCTCCCTCCTCGGACAGCATTCCCATTTTACGCTGCCAGTCACGCACCTTGTTGACCAATTGCTCCCGGTAGCTACTGAGAACATAAAATTTCAAAGCTAGCTTTCCCTTAATTCTTGGATCGCAAAGGCACGCTAGCATCATTTCGGGACTCTCTTCCATTCGTTTGCGAAGGTGTTCTTTTAGCAGATCCTTCAGCTTCCTGACTATGGCTGCTACGTCAGGATGTAGAGTGCCACCTTGAACAGCCTCACGGTTTCCAAGGAACACATCCATCTTGCTGCCTAGATGGGAGAACACTGGGATTACCTGGGCCAGACTGGCAGTGTTTGAGCTTAAATTTTCTGTGGCATCCCTGAATGGTTTAAGGACTGCCACTAGCTGGGCAATCACTGTCCAATCCTCTCTATTCAATGGAGAGGTAATCCCAATATTGTGCTCCGAGGCAAGATTATGGATTGCCCTCTGCTGCTCCAAAATCCTCTCCAGCATGTCTAACGTGGAGTTCCACCGTGTACTGACATCCTGACGTAGGCAGTGTACGGGAAGACCTGACCTCTCTTGCTCTTCCCTCAAAAGTTGGCTAGCCTTAACACTATGGTGAAAGTGCCCAGCGATCTTTCTGCAGCGGGACAGAACTACTGCTGCCACATTAGTTCCTTCTGACATTGCTGCCTTCACTACAAAATGGATGATGTGGGCTGCACAGCGCACACCAACAATATGACCATCTCGCAGCGCTTTCACCATATTGGCACCTACGTCAGTTACCACAAAACCAACTTCAACATTGGTGCCCGCCTCTGCTCCCACCCAAAGGCTAAACATTTTCCTCATCGCATGCAGAATGTTTTGGGAAGTGTGCTTTTCATCCATCACTTCTGCATGGAGAAGGAAAGATCGGTAGCCTGCTGCAGCAGCTTCCTTAGACACACCGGGCTGCCACCAGTGTGCTGTCAAAGAAAAAAAGGCATGCTGGCCGCTAGGTGCACTCCACAAATCTGTAGTGAAATGAACAGACTGACCAGCAGCCTTGGAAAGCTCCTCTTTCACTGCTGCAACACAGGACCGATACAATGAGGGGATAATGTTCCTGCTGAAAGTGGAACGTGACGGAACTGTATATTGTGGAGCCACAGCCGCCATCAATTGTTTGAAAGGCTCCCCTTCGATCATAGAGAAGGATGCCCCTCCAACAGCAATGAACTGACCAATCAGTCGCGTTACTTTATTGGCCTGCTGTTTGGGCATTGACCTTTTGGATTGGAATGCCACAAATTGTTCCAGGGTGGGCTGGACATGCAGTGCTCCAACCTGCCTTGGTCTCTGGCTGCCAGCACTAGTTGCTGCTGCTGCTGCTGCTGCTGCTGCTATTGGCTCAGAAGAAGAAGCTGTTGGGGTTTTTCCACGGCCACCAGCTATGCTGCCTGCACTAAGTTTTACTTCTGCATCTTTCCCCAATAGCACAGCGTTGTGTTGAGTGCTGAGGTGATGCTTCATGCTAGCACTGGTAAAATGGCCAGACACTTTCCCTCTGCTTATTAGCTTCCCACAATGTTTGCACTTTCCATAGCGCCCTTCTTCAACATTTTCAAAGTGCTCCCAAATTGGGGCGCGCATAGCCTTGTAGTGTGCCTTGGGTGCTGCTCCTACTGCTCGGGGTGGATGAACAGAGGCAGAACTAGTGGTGGTGGGACTGGTGGTAACAGTACTGGCCATAGTGGGACTGCTAATTGCTTTAGATTTGCTAGGTTTTGCTGCTGCTGCTGCTGCTGCTGCTGCTGCTGGTGGTGGTGGTGGTGATGGTGATGATCGTAGCGGAGAAGGTGGAGGCTCAGGGGAAAATTGTGCACTAGTCATTTGGACACTGCTCCCTGAGGAATCTGATTCCTGACCACTCATCTCCTCTACTTCCTCTGGCTCATAGTCTAGCTCTTCATTAGCCAGATTGAATGGAATTCCTGCTAGGCTGGAGCTAAGACTGATATCGTCGTGAGACTCGTGACTAGTAGTAGTAGTGCGAGCAGGAAGAATAGACTCTGCACTTGGCCTCTCAGGCTCCTCTGCTACCTCGCTAGGTGGAGTTCCACTATGTGTAGCCCTCTCTCTAACTGTCTTTACAAATATTTTGTAAGGACTTGGTGGCTTGCTAGAGTTACTAGGAGGACATGGCGTGGCGGTACCAGTGGGAACAGTAGGCGCAGCACTAGTGGTGGTAGAGGTCGGTAGAGGTGGTGGTGGTGGTGGTGGTGGTTTTCCCTACAAAGGAATAAGATTGCTTTGGTTTGGGACCCCTCTGAGTCTTGCTGCTAATTTGGCCCTCTTGGTACCTTGCATGCTGCTGGTGGATGGGGAAGATGCTGCTTGGGGCAAAAGGCACTTCTTTTTAGTCACTGGGCTGGTACTACTTGTGCTACCCTTTAACTTTGAACGTGCTTCTGGTGCTTTAGGCTTTCCGTAAAAAACCATAGAGCTTGTGGGCCTAGCCGCACTACTACTGCCTGCTTTTGGTGCCTTTCCTTTACTTGATGATCCTTCAAGCAATGCTTCCCCAAATGATAAGCGAGAGCTTGGCCTACTTGGCCGACTAGACTGACGCAAAGGCTGCATCTTAGAACTGGTGGTGGTGCTGCTGGTGGTGGTGGTGGTAGATGGAGCTTGTCCCTCCTTAGTCCCAAAAGGAGGATCCATTTCAAATTTTGTGTTGTGTGTGTAGTGTAGTGTAGTGTAGTGTAGTGTTTAAAAAACTATAAAAGAAACAAAAAAAAAAAACAAAAAAAAAAAAAGGAAAAACGAATTAAAGACAAAAAAATTAGAGGAAGTTCTCTTCAGTGCTACTGCTTAAAAAGTAAAACGATGCACTACTGCACTGTGCTGTTGTGTGCAATCTGCCAAAGTGCTAAAGTTATTTAAATTATTAACTCAAGATTAACTATTTAATAACTAGCAGTATTTTATTTTTAATTTGAATTTACACGGGCCTAAGAGCTTAGCCTACTACTATGCTAGCCTAATGCTATATTTCCTTACTATAAGTCTACCTCTAGGCAGACGCTCTCAAACCCACTAAGCTAAAGTGAGGTTAAATCAGATTCAGTATATGATTTATTAATTAATATTAAGTTATATAATATTAATAGATTAGAAATAATTTACTTATATATTATGTATTATAGATAGAAGAATATAGATTATGAATTAGAATTTAGAATTAGAATTACTTATATTATAGATTATGAATTAGAATTTATATTGTTATATATTATTTATAATATATTATAGATTAAGATTAAAGAAGATTAGAATTATTTTAGTACTACAGCTAGTAGCTTGAAGCTTTGCTTAGTACAGCTCGTCACAGTCCATTTTTCTTGAAAAGAATTAGAAATAAAATAAAATGTCACAGCAAAACAGTTAGCTTCACTGCTTGCTGCACTCACTAGCCCAACAAGTTCACTTCACTGATGGACTGAGGTGAGCAAAACACTAAGGGTACTTTTAATAAAATTGAAATAAAATGTAAAATAAATGAGAAAATCTTTGCAAAACAGTTAACGTCACTGCTTGCTGATCAAAAAAAAACACAGCACTTATGCGGCTGCACTCACTAGCCCAACAAGTTCACTTCACTGATGGACTGAGGTGAGCAAAACAAATGAAATAAAATGAAAGATTAATTAAGAAAAATTGACTTGGTCTCTTACTGTTGCTAAAACAAAGCACAAACTATAGAGCTGCAGCACCAGTACTAATAAGATTAGCTGAACTATACGCTAGTAGTAATTAATTAATATTATTACTTTTATTTATAGCTAATTTAATTAACTATTAAGACAAGAAAGAATTATAGAATTATTGATATTACTGATTTTAGATTAGACACTAGTAGATGTCTTGAATGTCTACAGTACACTCTACACTAGTATACTATTACTAACTATAACTGACAAATATATATATAATTTTATAATGAATTCAATTATTAATTATATTAATTAATATTACTGATTTTAAATTAGACACTAGTAGATGAATGTCTACAGTACACTCTACACTGGTATACTATAGTATATATAGTATATATATATATATGACTGACAAATATATATATATATAATAATGAACTATTAAATTATAGATTCTATTAAATTATTATTTATAAATTCTATTTAATTTATTTAAGCAGGACAGGCAATAGGCACTAGTGCCAGCCCAGGGCAAGGGCACCCCAGTGCCACTGAGTGCACTGTCAACTCAACAGCACTTACAGTACAGTTGATGACAAATTAAATTTAAAAAAAATTAAATTAATCAAATTATTATTATTAATTATATTAAGTAGCACTGAAGTGAGGATGAAGTACACTGTGAGAAAGGCTTACCAGTCTCACACAGAACAGAACAATCTCTCTCTGTAACGCTCGGATGCAGCACAGCAGTGTTGCCAAAGCAGTCACAGCGAAAAATGAATGGATCTCTCAGGCAAGCTCTGGTCTTATAAAGGCGCCTTCAGAATTCAAAAAACAGCAGCACAGGCATTGGACGAGACCCTTAGCGTGACATCACAAGAGTGAGCTGATTGGACAGACAAGATCAGCTCACTCCTGTTTGAAATTTTGGCGGCAGCGCGGCAAAAACGAAGACGATCACGAAGAATCGTGGTTGTGAGTCTTCGTCTTCTCCTACGTTTTGCCGGCACTGTATTCTCTTCGGCGTGTCTTCGGAACGAACAAAAAAACGGCCTCTTCGTGCTCGTTTTCATGTTCGCCCGAAGACGAATGCGCAAGTCTACTTTTAACCCTCTATATGCCACTGTGCCCCACGGTATGCCTTTTGACCCCCTATGTGCCACTCTGCCTCCAGAAATGCCTTATACCCCTATATCCCATTCTGGCATTTAGGGGGTTAAAATGCATATTATGGGGCAGAGTGGCATATAGGGAGGTATAAGGCATTCCAGGAGGCAGAGTGGCATTAAGGGAGTTAAAAGGCATTGTATAGAGCACTCTGCCTCCAGAAATGCCTTATACCCCTATATGCCACTCTGGCATTTAGGGGGTTAAAAGGCATATTATGGGGCAGAGTGGCATATAGGGAGGTATAAGGCATTTCAGGAGGCAGAGTGCTCTATTAAATGCCCCCTTAACGCCACTCTGCCTCCTGAAATGCCTTATACCTCCCTATATGCCACTCTGCCCCATAATATGCCTTTTAACCCCCTAAGTGCCAGAGTGGCATATAGGGGTATAAGGCATTCCAGAAATGCCCTATGTAACACGCACACACACACTTACTTACCGGTGCTTCCAATTTCCTGCTGTATTGCCGGGGCAGAGGGTTGACGTCTCCTTCCGCTGCAGCCGGAAGGAGGTGGAGTTGGCAGCGGGGGTTTGTCTGCATCCGTCGCGGATACCTTCCCCGGCTGTCAGAGATCAGAGTTCCCCGCACCGGTGCGGGGAACTCTGATCTCTGACAGTCGGGGAAGGATTTGCGCGATGGACGCAGACAACCCCCGCTGCTAGCCACACCTCCTTCCGGCTGCAGCGAAAGTTGTCTACGCGGATCGAGTGCCCCGGCAATACAGCAGGAAGTACCGGTAAGTGTGTGTGTGTGTTTGGGGGGGGGGTTAAATGGCGGGGGGGGGGAGACAGGAGGATCCAGGTCCCCTGCAGCGGTGCGGGGGATCTGGATCTTAGTCTCATAATCAGACCTCTATTTGAGGTCTGATTAGAAGACGACCCCGATTAGAAGACGAGGGGTATTTTTCAGAGCATTTGCTCGGAAAAAAAACTCGTCTTATAATCGAGCAAATACGGTACTTTTTCTATTCACTGTTCTATTCCTCCTACTGGTCTTCTCACCTTTTACACATAACAATTCCTGAAAGAAAAGAATCCCGGAAGATTAGAAACAGAGGGTTACTTGTTTCCTGACTCGGCTCCTTAAGTACATGTGGGTGAATACTAGACTTGTGCATTCGTCTTCGGGCGAACATGAAAACGAACACGAAGAGTCCGTTTTTTTGTTCGTTCCGAAGAAACGTAGAAGACAATACAGTGCCGGTAAAACGTAGGTGAAGACAAAGACACACACACACATGAGGAATCTTTGTGATCGTCTTCGTCTACTAATCTCCCCGGTCCCTTCCCCATCTAGCCTACCTTATCTTCACGGGATCGCAGGAAATCCGCAGGTTCGCCATCAGGGGTTACAGGGCAGTGCGAGTGAGCCTATTGGTCACCTGCAGGGTTTTCCTTTGGCATCAACCAATTGGTTGATGCCAGAGGAAGACCCTGCAGGTGACCAATAGGCTCACTGTCCGCGGGATAGCTGCAGGGGATCTGGATCTTAGTCGTCTCATAGTCAGACCTATTTGAGGTCTGATTATAAGACGACCCCGATTATAAGACGAGGGGTATTTTTCAGAGCATTTGCTCTGAAAAAACCTCGTCTTATAATCGAGCAAATACGGTAAATGTCTGCACTCGCGGAAATTAATTCTGTCAAACTTGCAAACTCTTTTTTCTATTTATTTTGGGGGGTTTTTTTTGTATTACACCATTACACGAAAGGATCATGGGAATATATTTTATTTGAAAAATGCAAATGAGCACACTAGCATATATGGCTAATTTATGTTCGGACAGAATGCTGCCCTCTGTTGGTTAGATACATTAAGTACCATAATAACTTTGGATTTTAAGCATATGGAACAATGCTACTCAATGCCCACCAGCTCTATGTTTTTTTTTTAACGGAAAGCCGAAAGCACAAGAAGCACCATCAAAGTTAAAGGGTAGCACAACTAATACTACTACTAGCTGCCCGGTATAAGTGCCGGCAGCAGCTGAGGTTACCAGACAGGAGGATCCAGGTCCCCAGCAGACACGATAAGTAGTAATATAAATATCTACAAATGTTGAAGGTGGCATGCAGAGCAAAGCATATTGGGGGACTGAGAAATAATGTTCTCCAGAGGGCTATGACTTTGGTGGCCCGATTATTATGGGATAGTCTCCAGGATGATCTGGATTTCTGCAGTATAGCAGAGTGGCGGATTGAGGCCATCCAGGAATTCAAGAAGGGGGACCTCCCAGATACACTAGACTGTGTGGTGATTTAGACCTTTTAATTACACAGGAGTGGAAACTGGAGAAGGCATGTAAAAAACCTGTTTGACTGTGTTCAACAGTATTCCCCAGTGTCCATGGATTTTGTGGATTTAATTGATTTTACATCTGAGGATGTTGGTCTGAGAGGGCATGAAATTGGCTTCCCTTCCCCGTGAAAAGAAGAACGTTTTCTGAGTGTAGTGGATGTGAATGTGGTCTCCACTAGCACCTACCCAGCAGAAGAGCTGCCATTGGGGCAGAGTGCCCCTGTTTCCTGAGCCTGACCATAGCAACTTTGTAAGGTCCAGTCAGGTGGCCCCAGAGACTGTGGTAGTGGATGGGACTGCGGTCTCCACACCAGGGTTGCTGGAATGTTGGAGAATTGGCCCAGATCCCCACTCCCCAGCCGAAGTGCTCCAACCTATTGACTATGAGCTGTGGCGTCTCTAGCTTTCATATTTAGGGGGGCACATGGGGGCCTGGGACCAAAGTAGGGGGGCCAATTATAAAACGGTACATATACTATATATATATATATATATATATATATATATATATATATATATATATATATACGTTGGACGTGCATTTTTAACTACATCATATGTACTTATCTCTTTGAAGTGATTGAAATATGATTTATATTTGAAATATATATGAAATATATATATAAATATTACACCCTGCTTCTGATATATATTAATATTAGCCCCTGCTGCGGATATATATTAATATTAGCCCCTGCTGCGGATATATACTTATATTATACCGTGCTGCCGATTTATATTAATATTAGACCCTGCTGCCAATATATATAAATATTAGCCCCTGCTGCCAAAACATATATAAATATTTGCCCCTGCTGCCAATATATATATATAAATATTTGCCCCTGCTGCCAATATATATATATATATATATTGTGACAGTGAACCAGGCATGGTGGTGGATAACATATATTTCTGCAGTGCAGTGTATTTGATAACCCCAGGGAGAATGGTTTGTTACCAACAAAATAATGGTAATGTTGTAGTTATGTTTGGGTCCCTGGGGTGGAGCATTTGGAGAGAAAGGAGGGCCAGTGCTCCACTCCACAGTTTACTTGCAGCAGGTGATGAAGCCAGTCCAGGAGTTCTGGTTCTCTCAGATTGTTACTCACCTGTTACCAATGAGCCGCAGGGGGCTGCTACAAAAAGGAGCCCTGTGAGTTATTCAGGTGAGAAACATACAAGCAGTGAGTGAGACTGCATTTTCTCCTAACAAATCTGCTGAACGGTTCCTAAACGAAAAAGGTCTGTGCTAAATGTTTTTTGTTGGTAGCGGGCAAGCCGTCCAACGATAGTTAGTTGCTGTTTGTCAGTAAGTGCTCAGAGAGCAAGGCTTTTCTTTTTGTTTGTTTTATTTATGTTTGTTTACAGACCTTTTAATAAAAAGGACTACAATTCTAAAAATAATTTAGCCTTATGTGGTATTTCAAACCTTAA